>NC_141039.2:42225000-42377500 GCF_052040795.2 Danio rerio
AAGGTAAATGTTTCTTTGTGTATTTTTTTGTGTTTTGTGTATTTAGTTATTTATGTAAATATACACAATACACATGTTATGTAGTATAGTTGCATGCATAAATACACACAGGACACATGTAATTACAAACTTAATTAATATTTCAATACATTGTAATTACATCCAATATAATATTTCTAAACTTAAATGTTTCTTTGTATATTTCATGTACAGTATTTGTATATTTATACGAAAATATACACAGTACATGTGTAATTACATTGTGATTACTGTGTAATAGCATTTTAATTACATTGTTATAATATTGTAATAACAACGCACATTGTTATTAGTGTTATTACAGAGTTATTACATTGTAATTACAGTGTTATAACAATGTAATTCAAATGTTATTACATAGTAATCGTAATGTAATGACAATGTAATTACACAGTACACATGTATGTAAAATGCAATTACAAACTGTTATCTGGTGTGCCATTATTATGTCGTTACATTGTAATTACTGTATCATGACATTGTAATTACATCAATATTTATAAACTTAAATGTTTCTTTGTATATTTCATGTACAGTATTTGTATATTTATGCCTAAATATATGCAATACATATGTAATTACATTGTCAGTACATCATGACTACTATGTAATAAGATTGTAATCACAGTGCTATTACAGCGTTATTACAATGTAATGACTATGTTATTACAATGTAATGACTATGTTATTACACAGTATTCATAATGTTATGACAATGTAGTCACGTTATAAGTACATTGTTGTAATTACATCTATGATAGTATTGTAAATGCATTTTTGTATATTTTATGTACAGTATTTGTGTTATATAAATATACACAGTACACTTGTAATATGTGTTTACAAACTTATGTTGGATGCAATGCCTTTGTAATTACACATATATAACATATTTTAAGGCCTTTTCGATTTTGGGAAAAATCATAATCACGATTATTTTGGTCATAATTGTAATCGAGATTATTTAAAACGATTACTGTTGAAGTAAAAATTATTAGTGCTCCTAGGAATAAGTTTTTTTTTTATATATATATATAAATATTTCCCAAATGATGTTTAACAGAGCAAGGAATTTTAACATTATTTCTATAATACTATAATATTTTTTTCTCCTAGGTATATTTGTTTTCTAGAATAAAAGCAGGTTTAAATATGTTGATACCCATTTTAAGGTCAATATTATTAGCCCCCTTAAGCAATATATTTTTTCATTGTCTGCAGAAGAAACTACTGTTATACAATGAACTGCTTAATTACCCTTATTAAGCCTTTGAATTGCACTTTAATCTGAATGCTTGTATTTAGAAAAATAACTAGAAAAATATTATTCAGTAAACAGAAATTATATATCAAAACTATTATGTTCAGAAAAAAAAAACTTTCCATTAAACAGAAATTGGGCAGGAAAAGGGTTGCTAATATTCAGGAGGGCTAATAATTCTGACTTTAATGTATACATAGAGTATTTTCCATGCTGCAAAGGAAAGAGAAATAAATACAATAGAATAAAAATATGAAACAAACTGCTTTAAACATCTTCACTGTAAGAATAAAACTTTAGCTACAAAAATCCTTCAGTCAAGAGCAGAGGGATTTTCTCATTTTCTTTGATTAATGATAAAAACAACATCGCACACTGTCTCTTTAATGGTTTCTCTTTCACGTGTCTTTTGATCCTTAACTCGTAACTTGTTTGTTTATTACACAAATGAGGGTTGTTATGAATAATAACTAAACACTGCGTTTTGGCACCTATTTGACAATTAAAGCGCTCACATTAAGATGACTTTAGATGCCTGCGCCTCATCCGTTTCGCGAGGTGCGCGCGCGGTCTGCGGAGGTGCGCAATGCGGTGCCAGGTGCAAGTATAATTCCAGCTTCAGTGTGCGAATGAGACCGAATGCTTACCGGCCGCATGCTTCTGGCTGTGTGTGCGTGCCGCGCTTTTAGGAGCAACAGCTGAAAAGGGGGCGGTATATGATGCAATAATCGTTATCTCGATTAATGCTTTTTCATAATCGTTTGAAGCCAAAATCGAAATCGGATTTTCGATTAATTGCACAGTCCTAACGTATTTACATCAGCGATGAAATATGTAATTACAAACATTTAGCTTGTGCGCAATTACTGTATCGTTACATTGTAATTACACTGCAGTTATATAGTACAGTTGTATACGTAAATATACACAGCACACATATAATTACAAACTTAATTACTGTCACTACATTATCACATCCAAGATCATATTTATGAACTTGTTACTATATTACTATATTGTTGTATAATACATATACAATATTTGTGTATTATACGCAAATATACACAGAACATATGTAATTACAGTATGATTACTTTGTAATAACATTGTAATTACATTGCTATAACACTTTAATAACACATTAATAATAAGGTAATTAAAATGTTGTTACATAGTAGTCATAATGTAATGACAATGTAATAACATTATAATTACATTGTTATAACATTGTAATAACTTTTATGATAGCGTAAATGGGTTTTTGTATATTTCACATACAGTATTTGTGTTATAGTTAAACACAAATACACAGTACACATGTAATATGTAATTACAAACTTTTACTTAGGTTGTAATTACTATGTCGTTACATGGTAATAACACTAATTACGTTGTAATTACATCCAAGATTTACAAACGTGTTTATTTCATGTACAGTGTGTATTTAGTTATATTCTCAAGTATGCACAGTACATGTGTAATTACATTGCTTCTAGGTTGTATTTACATCCAAGATAATATATATAACCTTAAATGTTTGTGTATTTATACGTAAATACATGCAGTACCTTACATTGTCAATACATTATGTATTGTAATTAACATTATAATTGCTTTGCTATAACAGTGTAATAACAAAGTACTTACATTGTTATTACATTGTTATTGAAGTGTTATTACTGTGTTATAGCATGTATTTACAATGCTATTACATAGTAATCATAATGTCATTACAGTGTATTAACATTATATTTACTTTGTTAAAACATTGTAATTACAACTATGATAGTATTGTGAATTCGTTTTTGTATATTTCATTTACAGTATTTGTGTTATAGTTATACACATTCACAGTAAACATGTAATATGTAATTACAAACTTTTGTTTTGGATGTAAGAACATTGTAGTTACATTGATATACAAACTTATCTTGTGTGCAATTACTGTGTCGCTACATTGTAATTACTATATCACTACATTGTAATTACATATAATCATATATGATTACTATGTAATAAAATTGTAACTACATTGTTGTAACACTACATCCATTGTAATAACGTAACAACATTGGGCTTACATTGTTATTACACTAATCAAGGTGTTTTACAGTGTTATAACAATGTATTTACAATCTTATTACTTAAAAGTCAAAATGTAATGACAATGTAAAAACATGCCAATTACATTGTTATAACATTGTAGTTACATTTATGATTTTCAATGTGTATACAGTTCATGTACAGTACAGTATGTTTTATATTGTGTATTGAAGAGTAAAATTGTAAAAAAAAATAGCAATGACTAAAACTAGAAATTTTTGTAGTTTTCAAAAAACGTGATTTTACATAAAGTATTAAATATTTCAATAGCAAAAATTTTGAAATATAACACATTTAAGAGATGTTGGCAATTTTCAGATATAGTATAATATTCCAACTCCAACTTATCTGCATTAAATGCTTTTTACAGTGATTAAAGGGCTCTTCAAGACAATACTTTCAGTATAAAATTTGCACAAAATCTTTACTAAGATCAAAGAGAAACACAAGGTACATTTTTGTTTAGTAAAAGTGAATGGGTTGACAGAGAAGCTGACTTAAACTTGCTCAGAGAAAAGCTGTTGCTGTCAAACATTGTTTACTCCACTTAGCCAGTTTAATGGTGAAGGAATTGATCCGATAGGCCTATTAATAGAAGGTTTGCAAAGAAATGTCATGCCCCTTTGTAAAAGTATTTAGTAGTATTTTCAAAATACAAAAGTACTGTAGTTTATTTTGATACATTTGTGGCTGCTGTATTTTGTAGTTTATTTTGATACACATTAAACTGAAGTATTTTGTATTTTATTTTAAAATACATTTCAATGCATCTAGGGAATAGTGTATGAGGGTAAAGGGGTGATTTTGGCTAACTACCTAATTTAGATATACAACATTCGCTATTATATCACAAGCATCATGTGATCCAGCATCAGTTATGTTACTTGACTGTATGTCCCATAGACATTATTTATTCATGATAAATTAAAATGTAACTTAAAATGTTACTTTCTGAGGAAATCTACAGTACAAAAACACATTCTCTTCAAGACTTTAATATTATAAACATATTTACTTTTGTCAGATGTCTCAATTTAATGTGCAATGTTAGTATTTGATTAGAAAAACTGATAGTTACTACTGTTACTATTCAGCTGAAGACCTACCACTTTTACATACTAATACAATTTCTCCTCCATGTTGTTTTCATTTCTAAGGGTAAATGGTTTGCTTTCAGACCAAACTAATGTCCCCTCTGCGATTCAATAATGGAAAATCTGTTGCTGAGTTAATTTTACAACACAGTCGTCATAACTGCAAAGTTTTACCTTAATATACTATCATATAATGCCATTCAGTTCCTTGTTAGTGGCTTTTCTGAGCAATGCTTTCATCAATACGCAAAGTGACAGAACATATAAACCTCTCCAGAGGTGTTAGAGGCCAACAAATTGCATCTGCTTTTTTGATTCTTTGTTTAATTCAGTATTCCAATGCACATTTATCTCTCAAAATCAATCATTGCATGTGCCTGTTACATCCTTAGCCATTCTCCATAGGTTCAACAGAAAAGGGCGATTCAAGTTATATGCAGTATTTAGGGTGAACATTTTGAGTTTATATTCTATGCATACTGGCAAATTATTCAAAGGCTACTGTCAAAATGAAAACATTTTTCATAAGTGATTGTGATGCTGTGGGATTCAGCTGGGAGAAGTCAGAGAGCACAGCACTCTACTTAATTATAGACAAACTGAAGCCTTCTGCGTTCTACTGTCTTTATTATTATCTCTGAATCTCCAACACTGTAAGAAACTTATAATCCGTCACTCCTCCATACTAACTCCCACACAGCCACCACAGGATACACTGAGGTTATTTATATGCTATATGGTTTTAGTGTATAGGTAGGTAGCCATAGACCATCTATTGTCCTGTTGCGACTGGCCAAGCTTTTGGTCTTTTCATTTATACTTAATAAAGCAACATGCTTGAAATATTTACATCTTGGCATTTAAATAAAAATTTTGAAAGCCTGTTTCCGCTTCATAAAACTACAATGTAGTTCTTGATTGACTTTTCTCATAATCACAACACTCTTTCAGTCAATTTAGACACAATGTGACTTTATATTTTACAATACAGCCCAATAATTGGCTTCCGGGTGTAAAACGTAGTTTCCTTTTCTACAGAGAAATTGATTTCATGTAATTATTGATAAACTGTTAAAGACATTGTTAGTCAGTTAAATGTGATTTATTTACTCATCGGCCACTTTATTAGGTACACCGTGATACCAGGTTGGACCCCTTTTGCCCTTAGAACTGCCTTAATCCTTTGTGGCAAAGATTCAACAAGGTACTGGAAATATTCCTCAGAGATTTTGGTCCATATTGACACGATAGATTTGTCAGCTGCACATCCATGATGTGAATCTCCTGTTTCACCACATCCCAACAGGTGCTCTATTGGATTGAGATCTGATGACTGTGGTGGCCATTTGAGTACAGTGAACTCATTGTCTTGTTCAAGAAACCAGGTCAGATGATTCACGTTTTATGACATTCTGCATGCATTATTCTGCTGGAAGTAGCCATGCGAACACGGGTACACTGTGGTTAAGGGGTTATACATGGGTTATGGAATAAAGGGTTGAACATGGTAAGCAACAATATGCAGGTAGGCTGTGGCGTTGACATGATCCTCAATTGGTACTAATGGGTCCAAAATGGGCCAAGAAAACATCCCCCACACCATTACACCAAGAGCACTAGCCTAAACCGTTGATAAAAGGCAGGATGGATCCATGCTTTTATGTTGTTGACACCAAATTCTGATCCTACCATTTAAATGTTGCAGCAGACATCAAGACTGATCAGACCAGGTAACGTTTCTCCAATCTTCTTTTGTCCAATTTTGGTGACCCTGTGCCAATCGTAGCCTTAGTTTTTTGTTCTAAGCTGACAGGAGTGGCACCAGGTGTGGTCTTCTGCTGCATATGCCTCAAGATTGGACGTTTTCTGTGTTCACAGAGATGCTCTTCTACCTCGGTTATAGCGAGTGGTTATTTGAGTTACTGTTGTCTTTTTATCAGCTCGAACCGGTCTGTCCATTCTTCTCTGACCTCTGGCATCAAAAAGGCATTTGTACCCACAGAACATTCACTCACTGGATATTTTCTTTTTTTCTGACCATTTCTATAAACCCTAGAGATGGTTGTGCTAGAAAATCCCAGTAGATCAGCAGTTTCTAAAATACTCAGAGCAGCCTGTTTGGCACCAACAACTACGCCACGTTCAAAGTCACTTACATCACCTTTCTTCCTCATTCTGATGCTCAGTTTGAACTGCAGCAGATCATCTTGAGCATGTCTACATGTCTGAAAGCATTGAGTTTGGCTGTGTGCATGTGATTGGCTAATTAGAAATTTGTGTTAACAAGCAGTTGGACAGGTGTACCTAATAAAGTGGCCTGTGACTGAATATATATATCATCAATTATGGTTGTTGTTCTTCCTCTTAAAAATGGACATGTCGTATACTTTTTTGCTTTAAATCAAAGTTTGTAATTTTCTGTTTGGTTCAGAATCAGAAATAATATGCCTTAAAGCAACAGTTCACCCCCAAAAAAATGCTGAAAATGGCTTTCGTATGTGTCTGGTTACCCCTGATTCATATATGAAGCATCTGTTATGAGCCATTTATCCTTTAATAATGAGGATGCACATACTATTTCACCAAACACTACATAAATGAGTTTAACGCTGAATATGATTTTATAATAAATGACCTGTCAAGAGGATATAGGTCTCTCAGTCATTACAGGATCGACTGACCGTGAGAGATTAATTAGCATTGTCCCTATAATTACTCAAAGATCAGCAGGGCTATTGTTTTCAATGACAGCGAAATGTGTTTAGCCTCCGATTTAGGTCAGTGCATTAAAAAGCATAATTGAGGTGCCAAATGAGCCTAATTAATGAACATACTGTAATTAAAACTCAAGGAACAAGGAATCATGTAACGCAGTTTGTTGCGAAATCGAATATTACAAAGGGTTCTCACCTGATTTACACGGCGTATGAAGCGGAGTTTGATTTACCATCACCTTTCAAGAGCTTCAGGCTTACTCTGAAAAGCTGAACATTTCTTTTCTAATTTATGAGCGCACTAAAACTTAACAGTGCAATCAAAATGTATTAAATAACACGCTCTTTCTTTAATAAAGAGACACAAGGAGACATTCACAAGCTGATTTAATTGATTTGGATACAAAAGTATTGCTAGGTTTACTTCGTTGTACTGTATTTATCACTTATGTACACAGCAGGATTTGTATGTATACAGTATATTTCAGTAGATACATCCAAGAACTCGAGTCATTTTTAATTTGTCATTTCCTTTCATTTTGACAGATTTTCACATACATAAGTTAATCTTTTAATAATATTTTTTAATGTTAGTTTTAAAGATGGTGAGTCAGGGGGAAGGAGAGTAACATTAATTTTGGGTGAAACACATAAGCAAACACACAATATCAATAAGTGAGGGACAAAATACCAAGATTTACTAAATGCAATAAAGTGAGTTCATTAACAAAGATGATAATAACAAAGGTGAAGATAATAACTGCAAAAATATGTATATAGAAAGAATAATAAATATTTACAATATTTTGAAATTTACAGACAACAAATGGGACAGATTATGCTTGAACAGATAGATGGGAGGGTTGGAGAGATGAGACTTAAATAAATGAAAATAAATAAAACAAAACAATCTACTCTATTGGCCCGATATCTACCCTAACTATCCAAAAGACAGTGGCTTGGTTCACACATTATGTCTAGAATATAGTTATTTAGAAGAGCATCACATTTATATTTCCATGGCCACACATTTGGTTTATGAAGACATAGCGCAGACCCATGCACTGCAGAGGATATTACAGCTGCTGGATTTACAACACATCAATTCATCAGCTTCTTCTAAAGTATGTGAAAAGAGGTAAGCGTTTAACTAGGAGAAGAATGGTGTAAACGTTGTAGTAACCTACACAGTGTTTGAGAGACAGCAGATTTGAATTTAGCAGCTGATCAATGAAGCACTGAATGTTATAATCACACAGCTCTAGGGACCAAACCAGACTGATCAAACTGCTGTGATTGTATGTGTTAAAGGGTTATGATAATAAAGTTGTTCCCCTGTTTTATTTTCAGCGATATCACAGGATTTACTCTGTCGCTATGCAGAAGCTGCTTTGCTCTGTTGTGCACTGTTGACTTAGTAGATTGCACCATGGCACACCTTCAGGTACTGTTTTTTTTTTTTCTAGAGAAAATCGGCAAGCTATAACTTTGTCCAGTTATTTCTATAAAGTCTTTGACTTTGGACTAACTCTCACTAATAATTTGTCACTTATTACTTGAAGTCCCATGAAATTAAAATCAAGTTTTTTAGATGCTAGTATTAGTATTGTTAGTTTTTAGGATATCTATAAACTAGCACACACCAAAACAGTGACATAATTCGCATTTAGAAGATATAAAACTGATATAAACATGTAAAGTGTCTAGTGTCTAACATGCCCCGCCCCTTCAAGACACTTTTTATTTAATGCGCTTGATTTCAATCTCTCTCACTGGCAGAGTGGTGATAAAAATAAGCACTATAGGCTGTTTTTATGAAGAGGAGGAGCTACAATATGACCCACCCTCTCTTCATGTTTTGGTTAAGATTACTTCAAACATTGTATAAAAATGCATATTTCAAAGCACTTCACAGGACCTTCAAGATATTGGGTGTTTTTTTAGTACTTATAAAGTACATACTTGATTTTATTCTACATCCCTAATTCTATACAATACCTAAACCCAACAAGTGCCTTACTATTAATAAGCAACAATTAGGTTTATTGAGCTTATTGTTTATGATTTAATAGCAAGAAATGTACCTTAAAATAAAGTGTGGCCAAAATATTAGGAAACTAATCATTTTTCAGAGATGAATAACGGATGCCATTTTACTCTATAGTTATTCAATATTAATATGAGCATGCTGCATTTCCTTTAAATGGGGCCTATTATGCAAAAACTACTTTGAATATAGTTTTCGTGCCATACCTGCCAAAGATAACGTCAGTGTTTAAGGCATTATTAATGTCCAGTTTTATGATGCTCAAATGTACACTAGGGCGATGCAGTGGCGCAGTAGGTAGTGCTGTCGCCTCACAGCAAGAAGGTTGCTGGGTCGCTAGGTTCGATCGTGGCTCAGTTGGCGTTTCTGTGTGGAGTTTGTATGTTCTCCCTGCGTTCACGTGGGTTTCCTCCGGGTGCTCTAGTTTCCCCCACAGTCCAAAGACATGCGATATGTAGGGGTTTTCGGCTTTTCTCTTAATGAATCAAACTCAGACTGGGCGTTATGAATATCAGAAGAATATACTTTACTGGAATATTTTCCAAAAAAGCAGAGACGTCCATAAGCAGACCCATCCCTAGTCCCACTCCAGGACAATCTAATGTCCCTCAAGTTTGCTATACCCTTTATGCTTGCTTCCTCCCACCTTTGTGTTTTCACAGCTGTTTACTGGTCCAACAGGCCTCTCCCAGCTCCTACTCCTTTACGACCCCTCTTCTTGTTGGCTTTTATAATGTAAATATCTAATGTATTCATTACTGTTTTTATACATACAGTTCACATTTGGTAATTATGACTAGTATCTATGATTCAAACATCTAAACTGGACTCGTCTCTTCCATACAGTATGTGCCTTTTCAAATATACATGACAGTTTCAACATATGTTGAATACATTTCATGCTTTTCTGACACAGATGGTCCTCATTGCATCCCCAAGTCCTCTCTCGTGCTCTTTTATGACCACCTTGCCTTACCCTATCACCTGTTTTTAAAGACATATAATGGCAGATTCATAGGGCCCTCCACTCACCCAATTAAATGTGTCTTCATATAGCTTTAGTAAATAAAAATCTTCATCAGGTACAGGTGAACTGGGTAGGCTAAATTGTCCGTAGTGTATGAGTGTGTGTGAATGTTTCCCAGAGATGGGTTGCGGCTTTAAGGGCCTCCACTGCGTAAAAATGTGCTGGATAAGTTGCTGGTTAATTCCTCTGTGGCGACCCCAGATTAATAAAGGGACTATGCTGACAAGAAAATGAATTAAATGAACACTAGTGCTCATTTTTTGAGCCCCTTGTTTTGATGTTTGCAGCTTTTTCAGAGGTAATGTTTATCCAGTTTTTAATCTGCCACTATGCTGATGATGGATAGGCGCTTGTACCTCTACCCCCTTTTGGAAAGAGCACAATCTCATTTGAATTTAAAGTGGCAGTCACCAAAATGGCATTATTAGGATCAAAGCCTAAAAGGGGCAGTTTGAGAGAGTTATAAAACATAATTTGTGTGGTATTTTGATCTGTAACTTCACATACAGTTGAAGTCAGATTTATTAGCCCCCCTGAATTATTTGCGCCCCTGTTTATTTTTTTCCTCAATTACAGTTTAATGGAGGGAAGATTGTTTCAGCACATTTCTAAGCATAATTGTTTTAAAAACTTATTTCTAATAACTGATTTATTTTATCTTTGCCAAGATGACAGTAAATAATATTTTACTTGATATTTTTCAAGACACTTCTATGCAGCTTAAACTTAAAGGCTTAACTAGGTTAATTGGGTGAACTAGGCAGGTTAGGGTAATTAGGCAAGTTATTGTAAAACGATGGTTTGTAGACTATCGAAAAAAATAGCTTAAAGGGGCTAATAATTTATCCCAAAAATGTTTTTTTAAAAATTAATAACTTTTTATTCTAGCCGAAGTAAAACAAATAAGACTTTTTCCAGCAGAAAAAAATATCAGGCATACTGTGAAAATTTCCTTGCTCTGTTAAAAATCGTTTGGGAAATATTTTAAAAAGAAGAAAAAAATCTAAAGGGGGCTCATAATTCTGACTTCAACTGTACACACTCTGACTTATGAGTTTATTTTCTATCTTGTAATTTTCTATCTTGTTAAAAGGGGCATTAAAGACCCACCGGTGCTCATGAACACATTTCACCATTCGCGTCCATGTGTTTTTAGTCCTAAATGCGACTGAAAGGCTTGGAGTTCTAGCTTCTGTATTTACCTCTCCCTCTTTTTCACCAAATATCGAGCTCCTCTCAGGTGTTTGAAGCTCATTTCTCACCGGATGTGATTCGAGCTCCCCGGCAGCGCTGTGAGTAATGATCCTCCATCAGTCTTGCTCTTCAGCACCACCGCAGGGGAGGATCCATAATTACAGCATCTCCGCTCCGGCCTGCCGTACAACCTCCTCGCCGACAGTGACAACACCGAGATGACGGCACACATCATTTCCTTTGAAATTAATGAGTGGTAAATAATTACTCCACATACCCGCCGAGCTGCAGGATGGGAAGACAAAAGAAAGGAAAGCAATGTGACAAGACAATCTCAACCCCTCCAGGGGCAAAGGAGGGCAGGCATCGGGAAGAGATGGAGGAACTCTTTCATGGCCTTCAGGGATGCAGATTTGTGTTTGCGGTGACTGAACGCTGCTTACTTTTGCACCGAGTTCCAGCCCACTGTCAGCGCTTACAATCCTCATTCGCTCATCAAGAGAAACGAGAGAGCAGAGGTCCCGGCGCTCCCTGCATTACCACATCAAAGACCCCCTTATTTTTTATTCCATCTAAAGTAATTGTTAAATGAACATTGTTAACTGCTGACTAGGGTTAGGTTATTGGGGGGAAAAGCAGGTACGTTAGAGAGGAGGTGGCGGTGGTGTGATCAAAGGTATGGTAATGTGTGCATAAAACAGCGAGGAGCTTTGACAACACTGAGCGGGAGGTGCTAAAGCAAGACCTTTTTAGTTTTTCGGCAGGGGGGATGCATGTGAGGGGGATGTGACTTTATGGCTCACGGTTACAGCATACAACTTTACTGTTAACAGTTGTGGTTAAATACGTATTATAGAATGACTGATAATTTTGTATTTAAAGAGAAAGTTCACTAAAAAAGTGAAAATTCCACTTGTTGCAAACTTGTTTGAGGTTCTTGCTTTTCTTTTTTTAGCTGTTTTTAATTAAACTTTTTTATAAACATAGTATACACATAAGATTTACTTAGAATGTTTGCATTCACAAAAATAAACAAATAGATAAATAATAATGATAAATAAATAATAATGACAGATAAAAAAATACATCAAAAAGGAAGAAAAAGTAGGCAAATTAATAAACTGCATTCTAAATACAATAACTACAACAAATACCCTTACAACGTTTCAAAGATCTCTCTCTTTCTCTCTCTCTCTTTCTATATATATATATATATATATATATATATATATATATATATATATATATATATACATATACAGTTGAAGCCTTTTGAATTTTCTTTTCTTTTTCAAATATTTCCCAAATGATGTTTAACAGCAAGGACATTTTCACAGTATGTCTGATAATATTTTTTCTTCTGGAGAAAGTTTGTATTATTTGTATTGCGGCCTGAAAAAAAGCAGTTTTAAGTTGTTTAAAAAAACATTTTAAGGTCAAAATTATTAGCCCCCTTAAGTTATATATTTTTGGATAGTCTACAACAGGGGTGGCCAATCCTGTTCCTGGAGTTCTACCTTCCTGCAGATTTCAGTTGCAACCCTTATCAAACACACCTGTCTGTAATTATCAAGTGGATTTCAGGTCCTAATTAATTGGTTCAGGTGGGTTTGATCAGGGTAGGAGCTAAAATGTACAGGAAGGTAGATCTCCAGGAACAGGATTGAACACCCCTGGTCTACAAGAACAAACCTTTGTTATATAATAACTTGCCTAATTACCCTAACCTGCCTAGTAACACTAATTAACCTAGTTAAGCCTTTAAATGTCACTTTAAGCTGTATAGAAGTGTCTTGAAAAATATCTAGTAAAATATTATTTACTGTCATCAAAAATTGTCTCTTCATATGAGTGTGTATGGTTGTTTCCCAGAGATGGTTTGCAGCTGGAAGGGCATCCGCTGCCTTAAACATATGCTGAATAAGTTGGCGGTTCATTCTGCTGTGGCGACCCCAGATCAATAAAGGGACCAAGCCGAAAAGAAAATGAATTAATAAAATTGTCTCTCCATTAAACAGAAATTGGGGAAAAAATAAACGGGGTGAATAATTCAGGGGGGCTAATAATTCTGACTTCAACTGTGTATTGTATGATTCGGCCTCTATGTCCATTCTGTTAAAGTAGGTTGTCTGGTCTTCATTCAGTTCACTGTAATTATCTGTTCTTGTATTTTTTAACAACACAGTAGTTAGCACTGGCGCCTCAAAGCAAAAAGGACACTTGTTCGAGTCAAGGCTGGGCCATTTGGCATTTCTGTGTGGAGTTTGCATCTTCTCCTCGTTTCCTCCAGGTGCTCCAGTTTCTCCCCACAGTCCAAAGACATGCAATATAGGTAAATTGGGTAAGCTAAATTGTCTGTAGTGTACCAGGTTGCAGCTGGAAGGGGATCCTCTGCGTGAAACTTAATAATTTCTTACTTGCTTATATTTTTATACTTAATAATATCTTAAGTATTATAAAATTTTTATCTTTTAATCTTTAATATATAATGTAATCTTGCTATGTGACTATTGCAGATACACACATTGTGATATCAATGCTCAAACAAGATATTGTTCAGCCCTACTACAATATATCTCAGTTACACATTTGTTTCTTGTATTTATGACTTTATATTTATCACAATTGCAACTTTGTACAACAAAAACAATATATTATAATCAGTATCTCATGAAATGACTTTTTTCTATGTAATTGCATCTATAAATATCATGATTGTGGTATTATATACATCACAACACAACTTTTTCTTAATGATTGTGACTAGCTTTTTCTTCTCATAATTATGTTTTTACATTTCACAATTGCAACTACACATCAACATGCAAGTTCTATCTTTATAACTAATTCATTCCTCTGTTGTGACTTCACATCGCAAAGCATCTCATGCGAATCAATCAAATCTTCTAAACGAAGAGCGCAAGTTTGCTGGCTGACTGAAAATAATCTCCCGGATGAGAAAACTGAATGTATGTGAATTCCTCCCAGTGCTTTTCTAAACTATGTTTGAGCAATGTCTAATTAACCTCATGCTGTGTGTGCCCACTTCAACAATCAAGCCATTTAGGGCACTCACTCCGCTGAGACATTTTTCAATTCTTACCTTTTAATTTAATTAGTGTTACAGAGCAAAGACAAGGTCACCTCGAATGTAGTTACAGCCCATCTATACTGGATGAATTTCAGCTGTGGCTGCAGGAGTCCCAATCCACATACAGGTTAATGGGTCGTTCGCACAGGACGTGTTCTGCCAGATGTAAACATGCCAGAGCACTACTTCTTTAGGTGCTATTTTTAAAGTAGTTAATCAATTGAGATGCAATGCCGTGGATTGGGGGTTTTCGAACAACAATACTTTAATACAGCTTTTTGTGATACATTAGAATATGTATATTTAAATTTTTTTTCAAGCAAAAAATAGTGACTGTCATGCATTATTATCAATATTTTCTATTATTATCTATTACAGAAAACACTTTTTTAAAAGGACAGTGAGTGTAACTATAGTTTAGGCTCCAAAAATCATGTCAAGCATATTTAATTAATATTTAACCAATATTTTAACATATTTAATTAACACAAATGTTAAAAGTCCCTTCATTCATTTTTTTTTTTGTCGGCTTAGTCCCTTTATTAATCCGGGGTCGCCACAGCGGAATGAACCGCCTTGAAAGTCCCTATGTAAGGAAAACATAGCTACAAAAATATAAATGAAGTGTCACTTTAAAGGGCACCTATGATGAAAATCATCTTTTGGAAGCTGTTTGGACAGAACTGTGTGTAGGTATAGTGTGTCAACAGTCATATTGGGATGATATAAAAAATAGGAAGCCTCTTTTTTTGATTTCCTGACATTAAAGTTGGATCCAAATCCCTCCCATTTTGAGGCCCACCACAATGTGATGTAGTAGTGCGGCTTCCCCGCCTATCTAGTTGATTGACAGCCATATATTAACATGTCTCCGTAGTAATGTGTAATACTATTAACGAGACAGGACGTGCGCAAAGCAACTGGAATTAAAAGATCTGTTCAGCTCTCTGTGATCATCAATCATCATTAAATGTGATCAAGAATAAGTTTTACAAAAAAGTAAGTTAAAGATGGTACAATTGCTGTAATTTATCACCACATAATAGGAGACGCTTCAATCCTGGTTTGTGGACATTGAATCAGGTTTACTTTGTGCATTAATATCACGGAAATCCATACATTGGTGGATATTAATGTGTATCCTGTCACACTTGCCGTGCAAATACAGTGTAAAGTTAAACACAAGTGTGTGTGTGTGTGTGTGTGTGTGTGAACTTTGTAACGACACTCTGTGTGACTCAACGTTACAGAAAGGCTTGAATTAACTCCACAACAAATACATCAAATACTTATTGGGAAAGGTCTTGCTGTAGTATTTCTCACAAACGTTACGTGAGAACTGCTTCCTTCATGTCTGTCACTGTGCTGTTTATCTGGCGCAGCCTAGGCAGAGATTGAGGCACACTCTGACAGGCACATGGGAATGGTGGGCGGGGAGAACTAGCATTAAAGCACAGGCCACAAAAACAGCATGTCTATATGTCTATATATATGCTATATGTCTATAGCAGAAAATTCCAAACTTCTGAAAGGTATAATAAATAATCTGATGGGTGTTTTGAGCTGAAACTTTACAGACACATTCTGGAGACACAAAAGACTTATCTTAAATCTTGAAAAAGGACTAAAATAGGTACTCTTTAAGTAATCAACACTATCCTTTAAACCAGGTAACGCATCTTTGTCAGGAAGTTTTTAATAGTTTAATATATATATTAGAATAAAATTTTATGTGATAAACTCATAGTTCTTCTTAAATAAAAAAGGTAAGTATGTGTCTTTTTAACATAAATAAATATTTTATACTAAATTATGAGGGAACATTAAGTTATGTTATTCAATTTAATTAAGTTATTCAATTTACAGAAAAGTAATTTTCTAAAATGAATTTGATGCACATGTTAGACTTTATTTTAGACTTTACAAGCAGACAGTTAAACAAAGAGAAAACTGAAGTCATCGCATTTGGGAGCAGAGATAAGGTTCTCAAGGTGAATGTGTACCTTGACTTTAGGGGTGGAACAACAAAAAATAAGGTCAAGAATCTTGGTGTGATTCTGGAGTCAGATCTAAATTTAGCAGTCATGTCAAAGCAGTTACTAACTCAGCATATTATCATCTCAAAAACATTGCAAGAATTAGATGCTTTGTTTCCAGTGAGGACTGTTCATGCTTTTATCAGCAGCAGGGGGGATTACTGTAATGTAATTTTCACTGGCCTTCACAAAAAGACAGACAGTTGCAGCTCATCCAGAACGCTGCTGCCAGGATTCTGACCAAAACCAGAAAATCAGAGCACATCACACCTGTCCTCAGGTCTTTACACTGGCTCCCAGTTACATTCAGAATAGATTTTAAAGTATTTTTACTTGTCTATAAATCACTAAATGGCCTAGGACCTCAATACATTACAGATATGCTCACTGAATACAAACCTAACAGATCATTAGGATCAAGTAAATTAGAAATTCCCAGAGTTCAGGCAAAGCAGGGGGAATCCGCTCCGCTTTTAGCTACTACAACCCCCACCCCTCATGGGACTATGGGATTGATAATAATACAAATTTTAAGATTTACAAAAGATTTTCAAGAAAATTATTTGGTTTATTATGTTGTGCGACAAGCAGAGTTTACTGGATAAAACACTGTAATGTGATAATTTATTATTCACCATAAAAATCCTTTTTCATAACGCCTAGGTTATTGATTAGATGTAAGATTTGAAAATATATGCTTCATGCACTCATAAAGCAAATTAGCAACACTGCACCAAACAGAAATGGAAAAATATAAGTTTTAAGCAATAAATCAATATGAACAATTAATTTATCTGATGTAGATCTCGGCTCACTGTACAACCTGTTAAAAAAAGTTCAGCTAAAGCAGCAGTATCAGTTCATAAGGCATTACCACACTGTTTTGCTTCTCTAGCCCGCAGTGAACGGAGCAAAAGTTTTTCTTCCCCTAAACCATTTTTTTTTCATTTCTCTGTTCTTTTGACTGTAATCTTTCCCATTTGCATTATTCACATTGCACGCTTGAGAAATGCTAACAGAGGTGTTTCCAAAATCCTTGGTCTGAATATCAAAGGAGCAACAGGGGAAGCAAAGAAGTCCACTTTAACCTTGTTCCTGTTTATTTGAGGCTCTTTTCAAGCAGAACTAGAGATGCTTGGGTGTTGTACAGTCTGATTAATACATGAGGAAGAATTTAGAAATATCTCTGTGGACAGAGAGGTGAACTGAGCTGCCGAGCCTTACTTTATACACTCACCGGCCACTTTATTAGGTACACCTGTTCAACTGCTTGTTACTGCTAATTTCTAATTAGCCAATCACTTGAAAGCAACTCAATGCATTTAGTCATGTAGATATGGTCAAGAAGGTCTGCTGCAGTTCAAATCGAGCATCAGAATGGGGAAGAAAGGTGATTTAGGAAACTTTGAATGTGGCATGGTTGTTGGTGCCAGAAAGGCTGGTCTGGGTTTGAAAAGGTGTCCACATAGTTGTAGGCAGTATTGTTTCAAGGATGGATTGGTTAAAGTGCAGTGCATGCTACATATTGATGGTGTGCAGTGAGGGTATGGAAGAGTCTGTGTGTGCTGTGTTAAGTGTTCATCAGCCTGATAGTCTGAGGGAAGACACTTTCCTTCAGCCGGCTGGTGCGTGACCGGATGCTGCGGAACCGTCTGCCTGAGGGTAGCAGAGAGAAAAGTCTATGGCTTGAGTGGCTGGAGTTACTGATAATTCTTTTGGCTTTCCTCATGCACCACCTGGTGTAGATGTCCTGGATGGAGGGAAGCTCACCTCCTACTTTGCATCTAGCAGTTTACACAATCCTATGTAGGCCTTTGCGATTGCTGCTGGTGCTATTTCCATACCAGGTGGTGATACAGCCAGACAGGATGCTCTCTACAGTGCAGGTATAGAACGAGCGGAGGATGTGGGGGCTCAATACAAACCTAATGAGACGCCTGAGGAAGAAGAGGCGTTGTTGTGCTTTTCCTCAGCACTGCGTCTGTGTGAGCCGCCCACCACTGTTGTGTCATCAGCAAACTTAACGGTGACAGTAGAGCTGTGTTTGGCTGTACAGTCATGTGCGTACAGAGAGTACAGGGCTGAGAACACAGCCCTGTGAGTGTATATGTACTGACGTTTTTACCAAAGACCACAGATCACTTTTATTAATGCTAATCAAATTATTATGAAATTAAAGACACAACAAAAATAAATGCTGTTAAAATTTTTATTTAAAGAAAACGAGTTTCAAGTTATAAAATAAAAACAGTCCTGTTTTGGCTTCCTTTTTTACTCCAAATTTAAGCCAATGAATGGGAAAATTCGTTTACTTGGAACGTTTCATCATGAAAACAAACAAGACAAAAAAAAAGTAAATGATACAAAGTAAATTGTTGCTTTGGAGCACATCAGACAACCAAAGAAAGGCCCGAAGAGGAAGAAAACAATGCCAAGAAATTACTTGGGATTACCTATCAACTCTCATCACAATATGATTGTGCTTTTCTAAAAAAGACAGTCCTTTTGAGTTTTATCTGCTTGAGTTGCCACACAGAGCCTACAAAAGCAGGCAGTTTTGCTTTTTTTGGTGTCATTTTCAAACATTATTTTTTCATCACATAATGAAAGTTGGAACTTGAAGAGAATGAAGATTTGTCATCAGATCTACCTTATGGAAGCCTTTTATGTAATCACATATATTTGTTTATATTGTAGTTTTAGTTATTTGGTCTTCATAAGTGAGTTATTGAATCATTTACCTATAAGTGACTGTCTTTCTGAGTGAGTGAATTATTTTCACAGCTGATTCACTGATTCATTCAAAAACCGAAAGGGTGGTTTTCATGAGTAAGTTATTGAATCATTCACTTATTGATTTGTTCAACAATACTGATTTGTTGGATCATTTAGATTGGATCGTTGTGTCAATCAAAATATGATTGACAGAATCGTAGAAATGGTGGATTAAGATCGTCTAGGGGGTCGAATCGAGATCGCTATCTTTTTTCGATTAATTGTGCAGCTCTATTAACGATTTGTTCAACAGTACTGATTTGTAAGTTAATGGCACATTTACGTTCAACAAAACTCATCCATCACGAAATTAAGCAGACAAAACATGAATGACTTAACTGATTCGTTCTATAATGACTGTTCTTTTGGATGAGTTGAAGAAGTGTTCACTTAACTGACTTGTACCTGAAAACTGATTCATTTGAGAATGAAAGAAGTGGCTGTCCTTATGGTGAGTGAATCATTTCCACAGCTGATTCACTGAGATAAACTGATTAATTCAGTCAATGAATCATTTATGTTTAACAACATTGATTCATTCAAGAACCGAAAGGGTGGTTTTCATGAGTGAGTTATTGAATTGTTCACTTATTGATTTATTTAACAATACTGATTTGTGAGTCAATAAATCGTTTAAGTTCAAGAAGACTAATTAATTTATGAGTGTGTGATTCATTCACTTTCAACAGCACTGATTCATTCAAGAACCATCTTCATGAGTGAGTTATTGTATCATTCACTTTGATAATTGCAAATTGTTCAACAATACTGATTTGTGAGTCAATGGATTGTTTGAGTTCAACAAGACTTGTTCATTACCATACTAAGCCAACAAAACATGAATGACTCTCAATTCATTTGAGAATGAAAGAAGTGGCTATGTTTATGAGTGAGTGAATCATTTCCACGACTGATTCATTGAAATAAACTGGTTCATTCAGTCAATGAATCATTCACGTCCAGCATCACGAATTCATACAAGAACCAAAGAGGTGGCTATCGTTTTGAGTGAGTCTTTGAATTATTCACTCAACCAGTTTGGACACAAGCACTGATTGAAAGAGACTATGAATCATTGATGTCCATCAAAACAGACTCCGTCAAATCTAATACTGGTTTTCTCAAAAATGCTAGCTGTTCATTTCATAGACAAAAGTAGCTGAAAATACTATGCATAAAATTATAATTTTTAAATATTAATATCCTGTTGAACTGCTGTATAAAAGCAACATTGTTCTGTTAGTCTGAATATTTAAGTGACTGTATTTAAACGCAAGTAAAAGTCATGGTCTCTTGATATAGTTTATAGCTACATAGCTACAGGCAACTGCTAATGGTGACTGTCTAGTGCAGGGGTGGCCAACCCTGAGAGCCACCTTCCTGCAGATTTCAGTTGCAACCCATATCAAACACACCTGCCTGTAATTATCACGTGGTGTTCAGGTTCTAATTAATTGGTAGAGGTGTTTTTATTTGGGTACCAACTGAAATTAGCAAGAATTAGCAAGTTTGCTAAAACACTTAAACAAATGCATTTGGTTGTCTAGTGTAACTGTGATGTCCATGTCAAATAAATAAATAAATAAATAAAAACATGTAAACAAAATAAAAGTAAAAGCTTTCTTTAGTTCAGAGTACATGTGTTTTCCCATTATGTGCTATTTTGTGCTGCTCTACTGGAACTGGTATGCTAGCATGTTACTAGTACTGTACATCCCTATGAGGCCAACGGACGGCTGCACTTAAAACGCAGCTATTTTTACGCTCTGTTTTTGTGCTACACCTAAAATATTTATGCCATCTGACGAAAGTAGCTGAGTAAGACTCGCTGTATAAGGAAAATCAACCACATACCAGAGCTAGCTTGGCACTCACCCAAAAAACTAAATATTCTCAGGGGCCGGTTGTTTTCTTCATATGACAAGAATCCAAATGTGTAGGATGCTAATGTGTTCAGTCGCAATTGTCGGGCAAAGGTACAAAGAGAATGCTAATGGAGGGGGTTTTCATCAGGGACAGGGAACTTGCAGGGGATCCCTGTAGTTTGGTAAATCGTGTTACCGTGTCAAAGCAACATGTGCTGGGTAATACGTGCAGCCATGCTAATGCAGCACAACGCACTTCTCATTTCAAGCTCCATTTACTTGTCTCTGAAAGAGGCAGTACCTTCTCTCACACTTATGTCTAGCATGGCGAAACATTGGCATGGCTACAGCCACACTGAGACTTCACACATGATCAATGAATGAATAAATTAACAGATTTTATTAAAGTAAGCTGATAGCTTTTCCTCTTGTAAAGGATTCACATGAACATAAAAAGATGAACGTGTAGCGCAAAGATTTTCAGACTTTGGATTTGATAAGTAAGCAAACAACCTCTTACACATCAATGTTTTATTTTAGCCAGGCTTTTAAATATGTAAATGTAGCTCAATTTCTGCAAAACCTGAAGTGCTTTTAGGTTTCACAGCATTTTCCTTATGAAATGTTCACATGAGGGTAGGGATGTCACGATTCATCGTGAGCCGATTGAAAATTGATTCAAACATGTGACGATTCAAATCAATACAAATGTTGAATGAAACACGATACATGTTTTGAACAGAGGGGGCGCTGTGGTTACAGGCACAAACTTGCTTTACCTGCAAGACGAGGAGTAAAATGACAGCAATGAAGTGCGCTCCTTTTTAAAATCGTACCATTTCGTACGACTGAACTCGTACAAATTCGTACGAATTAGCCACTAAACTGGCAAAACGTAAAATACTTACGTTTTCTCGTGAGATCAGGCTGGCAAATTCCCCAAATTAAATTGTCTAATTATTGGGAAAAAAAGACTAAAAACAAATAAAATAATTCCTCATGATAATAGAAAAAAATCATTAATCCTGTAGAAGTCTAAAAATTAATTCTTAATATTCTTAAAGGTGTCTTTAAAAGTCTTAAATTTGACTTAATGAAACCTGCAGAAACGCAAATTTTGTTTTACAATAGTAATTGTGTTTATTTTAAGTAACAAAAATGATTGTATGGTCTAGTTAACTTACAAAAAAGTATTAAAACTTGTGTTATTTCCTTTATATTTAGTTTAATTTAAAATAATAAAAAAACTTGAAATGGAAACCGAATAAAAAATGAACAAAAATTAAATTACCTTTAAAAAAGAAACACTAATAAAAATGCCAAAAAATACACAATTATTAAAGTAAATGCAAAATGACTAAGACATTAAAGGTGGTTACCATTAAACATGGTAAAAAATATTTTAAAAAACACGATAGAAAGAAACTAATCTGAACAGTGCAAACATATATGTATTATAATTTCACTAATAATTAAATAGTGATAATAATAATATGTATTATAGCAGCACCCATTTTCCAACGATCTATTGTTTCTCAAAAGACTAAAACATACGGAAATAAAACATTCATAAATAAATAAAAGCAACAAAAAAAGTCATGATAACAACTTGAAACAAGTCATGAAAACTTGAAATTACAAGTAAATAAAAGTCATGATCACAAGTAAAGGAGTTGTTATGTCAAGATCACAAGAAATATTTAATAATTAAGTTGTGATCACAAGAAAATGAGAGAAAAAATATTTGAATCCCTGGCCTCTTATAGGACATCTGTAAAAACATGCACTGCCCTACTTTTTTTCTCATTTAAGAAACTTGGATTTACATCAAAATATGGAGAAAAAAATGACATTCTTTCATGCTGACTTTAAATGCAACCAATGATTAGTCAGGAAATAATATCAAAGTCCCTTTAAGGCAAGTCATTCCACTTTACCCTTTGCATTAAACTTTGAGTGTCCTAAATTCAAAGATGTTGTTTTTGTTTACACAGCTACATTACACAAAAGCTAAAGTTTAAAATATGATACCCTAGTAGACAACCCTTTTTAAATTTTGCAGACCTCACACTTCTAGTTAGGTTTTTGGGTCTGAGCCAAAGCAAAAAAATAGGTTCAGTCCTAGTTTGCATATAGCTTTAAAAAAGGTTGTCTGAGCTAATTCGCATGCATACTCAAAGGGAACAAGATCTCAACATCAACCTCATATATGGCCAATTTACACATTATCGTCCTCTGAATAATGCTCGTCCGATCACACTGGTCCTCTGAAGTAAATCTCTACTTGGTCTTGATGGCAAATCTCCTCCCAAAATTTAAATGGCTCTTTGTTTACAAGTCAGTGGGTGTTTGAGTATTTGCTGTTATATTTTGCATTTATTGACCACAGAGGGTTTATAACAACGCTTTATTTACCATAATGACCGTTACACTTTTGCCCATTCAACACTATAAGACTGGCTTGTGAATATTCTACAGTCTTTGATATGTAATCTGACATATTTTGTCCATGACGTGACGGGTATCTAGGAGTTAAAATTGCTAAGTCTAATAGTAGTCAATAGTAAATTTGGCATTAAACAATGTGTTCATGATTGCTGCAAGATAATGATTCCCTTTTGTTTTTTTTTCCTATTTTATCTAGCACAAAAACACTCATGTGAAGTATGTTACTTTATAACATTTCTGAAAAAGCCATTTTCTCAGATAAAGTCAAATGAAAAGGCATTGATTGATAAAATGATCTTTAGAGTGCTGTTGAAAATGGGAAAACTTTTTAGCTTAGGATTTTAAAAGAACACACTGAACACGAAAAAAGTAACAGTACACTTTTCCGTCCTTCACTTTAACACTCTAATCAGCCTTTTTGTAAAGTCTGTGATGGAAGATAATGTGAGTAATGATGTGACCCAAAAAAACTTCCATTGTGTTATAAGTTATTTCATCTTTTGGGAGTTTTTCTGTCGTTTGATTGGTTTAAATCATATGACTCTCCCCTCTACTATAGATCATATTAAATGTGCAGTTAGGATTCTGGACCATTAAAATGTTAGCGGTTTTACTTTTCCAGCCGACAGTGTTTTCAAAAGCAATCCAGAAAAGCAAAAGCCCTCGCAGCCACCTGATTTTCACCACGTTTTCAGATCTTACCACGTTCTCACCCTATTATTTACCTGTTTAATTAATTTTTTGTCTTTTGTTTTTGTTTTACCTGCTTTCTGGAACCATTCGACTTGAACCCCATCATTGCGGTCAGCTACACTCTGTGTCCAACATGGCGAAATGAGCAAACTGGTAAGAGCAGAAAAGCCATCCACATGGAGGTAAGTGGTCAGCTGGTAGCGCAAAAGAAACAGAAGCCGTTGACGGCATCATACCACCCTGTAGTGTTCATTTGAAGGATAAAATGCAGCAATGCGTACCTCTGGCTACATAATTTGTGCTCTCTAGAAATATATACGGGTGTACGTATTCACAATAAGCCTTTGTTGGGTTTTTAGGTCTGAGCCAAAACAGAAAATATGCTCAGTCCTAGTTTGCCTATAGCTTTATTGTCACATCTGGTTAGGACATAATGTTAGATGTGAGAGTAAAAAAATGAAGTTTGATCTTTCAAGTACAAAAAAAGCCGCTATTCATCTCTGACTGAGATTCAATCAAGCGCAGACCTAAGATGCCATTAGTTTTAGTTTAAACACACAAGGTCACTTTTTTTGGAGTTGTACAGGACTCAGTTCAAATCAGGTTAAGGCAAAATATAGCCAGGGTGCACACGGCCCATGCTGCTTTCATTCCAAGGGCTCATATTTTCCACGGCGCGCTAAATATTTAGACATTTTGACAAACAGCCCGTCAGCATAAGTCAGTGGTGAGCTGGCGAGAACCAAACACAGAGCAGAGGTAAGTCTCTATGTTCAGCCCAATTTCTCAGCCCATGAAACACTTCTGTCAAGCACACTGCTTTTATTAAAGCTGCACATTCAGCCTCGGCATCAAACAGAGTCATTGATGGGGAGGGAGGATGGAGCTGGACCAAACACATGGGGAAGTTGTTCAAATATGAATGTTTCTCTTGGCAACTCATTACGGCAGGCTGAACGATTTCCATAGCGTCTTGATTTGCATTTGTGCACACTGAATGAGAATAAAACATAAAAAACATGAGCAAGTTTGTCCGTGCAGGAGGTCTATTTTAGATTTAAACAGTATTTCTGGGTAATATGTTATTTTTTAATTTTAGATTCAATAGAAATGACTCCAATTTTCATCTCAAACTGTAAGTATGTTTGACTTGAAATATGACTTGCTAAGGCTGCATGGTTGCGCAGTGGGTAGCACGTTTGCCTCACAGCAAGAAGGTCACTAGTACGAGCCTTTGCTGGGTCAGTTGCCATTTCTGTGTGGAGTTTGCATGTTCTCCCCATGTTGGTGTGGGTTTTCTCCAGGTGCTCCGGTTTTCCCCACAAGTCCAAAGACATGCGGTACAGGGGAATTGGCTAGGCTAAATTGTTCGTAGTGTATGAGTTTGTATGGATGTTTCCCAGTGATGGGTTGCAGCTGGAAGGGCATCGCTGCTTAAAACATATGCTGGATGAGTTGGCGGTTCATTTCACTGTGGCAACCCCAGATTAATAAAGGGACTAAGGCGAAAAGAAAATGAATGAATGACTTGCTAAAGCAAAAGTGTTAAAACCACCTTCTGTTTAAGTCAGCACATTGACATTGGCGGATGATTTTTTTTAGCAAATAACTATGGAGGTTTTTTTCAAGAGGATGAAAGAAATGTTACACAATATTCACAGTACGTTTCCATTAGTTAATGTTATTTAATATTTACTAACTTAATAACTTACTAACTTATGAACAATACTTGTACAGCATTTATTAGTGTCATACTTTATTTTGATGGTCCTTTCGTTGAAATGAAGTTACATTGCATCTACATGCCAACTGATTCTCATTAGATTATAAGACTGTTGGGGTTGGGTTAGTATAAGTTGACATGTACTTGCAAAGTTTCTTATAGTCAGTTAAACATCTGTTCAAGGAGCAGTATCAGCAAATTTTAAGCTGTCTACTAATACTCAAATAGACCATCAAAATAAAGTTGCCAACTTATCCCGTTTTTTTTTTTTATACAACGGATGCCCTTCCAGCTGCAATCCATAACTGGGAAGCATCCATACACTCTCATTCACACACATACACTACGAACAATTTAGCTTACCTAATTCACATGTACCGCATGTCTTTGGATTTGTGGGGGGAACCCTAGCATCCGCAGGAAACCCACACCAACTCAAACAGAACATGCAAACTCTTCACAGAAACGCCAACTGACCCAGCCGAGGCTCGAACCAGTGACCTTCTTGCTGTGAGGTGATCTTGCTTCCCACTGCGCCACCAAGACAGCCCCCTGTATCTATATATTGGAATGAAAAAAATTATTCCAGTCTAAGTTCATGTTCTCTGTAAGTTAACAGTTGACTTAAATCTGATTTCTCCAAGTAGGACATGTTTCTAGATTAACATCTATGATGATCCTAGAACAACATTCCAATCAGCCAATCAGAATTAAGGGGATATGTTTATTTATGTTGGGTTTAGGCTTATGCACTTCTACATGATTGATATCCAACTATTATTCTCCTCTGAATTTGGGAATAATTTACAGCTATGGTTGGGTTTAGCGGTAGGAAATAGGTACGGATTACATTTTCAAACAAAAATGGTGTTCCAGGATCAACATTGATGTCAATCCAGGATCACATCGTACTTGGCAAAATTATGACCTGCAAACAGTTGACAGCTTTTGACCATCAATATTGATCTTGACTAATTTCTGCTGCTAGCCTTTGTTCGAATGATAAATAGATGTGAAAATGTACACGCCTTTTTCCAGGTATTTAGGGTAAAAGTCTTGAGGGATTCTATTATCGGCACTTTCAGACTGCAAATATCTAGTTGCCTAGGTTACACACGCTGTAATTTAATTAACTCCGTAGGTTTCCTACATCTGTAAGTTTACTGACTGAAGAAAAAAGTATAACTCTGAAGACTTCTTATCTTGATCATAGTGTGAATGAGTTAACTCTTGTTAGCTTTAAATGACGGACACACGTGACAGGATGTGTCCATGAGGTTTATTTCTGGCACAGGTGACACTACGAATGATGTTCATTAAAGTCCGGAGCTTGTCGTGCAGAAATAATAGAATGAGAACAATGTCTGAACCTTTGTGCCTTTCTCACCCATTGCAATCTAATAAGGGACAAAGAAAAGAAAAAAAAGATGTAAACATTGTGACTAATGGAATTTGTACATGGCCACAGGCTAAAGGAACTGAATCCAGTGTAAATGGAAGCTGACAGATGCACAGAGGAATTATGCAGATGTGCTTATGACTCAAGATTTAGGGAGCTGAGAACAGACACATGCATGTATGGCCACAAAACAAATCATACGCTTAAGATAAGCTTTTGTAAAGCTTTAACAAAGAAAGTTTTTAGGCCAGACTTTTTAATCCAAACTGCATTTCCTAATATCTATTTATTGAATGGAGTATGTGATGTGACTTTTACTTTTTAAATACAAAGATATACAAATAATAGACAAATTTAATAATAACAATAAAAATACAGCAATAATTATTACTTTTGTTTTTAAGGGCAACAGAGCATACCTGTCAACCCTCCTGTTTTTCCCGGGATTTTCCCGTATTTTACAGTTCTATCCCACTATCATCCCGTAAAGGTATTATCCTGTATTTCTCCTGTATTTTCAGTCTTTCTCTGAAGGGTGCAAAGAATCATTAAAGAGCCAAGCCTCCCTATACGCAACCCATACTGCCGAACCACCAGGGGCCGCCCCTTAGTCTTAAATGTAAGTCTGTTCTGTGCTTTCGCTTTGTTTAGGCACAAATACACTTTGAAAAAAATATAAAAACAGCACAATCCCCTTTCCTTTTCATTACAGGTGCCGACTTTCCTCCTATGCAAACCTCAAAACTGTCATATAATAGTGCATGACTGTCCGCTGACACGCTCCATAGTGATTAATAGACGCTGTTTCCCAAACGGATTCTGTTCACGCAATTTGAAGCGGATTTGGATGCGTGTTTAAACAGACATATACACATAATTAATAATAATTATATCTAAAGATGTCGATCTGTGTTTGTTTTTTTCAAACACAACTAATTTTGTCTTAAATGAGCATAAAAAGTTAGGAAAGCAGTCGAACGCCTTGATTATATTGTTAGATGTGTGTGCATTTTTTAAGTGACACCTGTTATTTCATGTAATCAAACGAAAAAATCTAAATAAAGAAGATTCTTCAGTTGTTTTTTAATCAGAATGTGTAAGTTATACAGTGAAGAAACGGCTAATGGGATTATTTTTAATTAATTAAAACTATTTTAATTAATTAAAACTATTAATTTTAATAAGCTGAACTATTTGCTAATGTATTTGCTGCTAATGTATATATTTTTTCTTTTGTAAATAATAATAATAAAACATATTACTAACCATTTAACTGTTTATTTACAATGAAACAGCTCCAAATGAACATATTTAGTAATTTGGGGATTTTTTTAAAAGGGGAGGGGAGGGCATCCCTTATTATGGTGGGCATATCCCTTATTTATTAATTAATATTATATTTATATTTTTTATGATTTATTCTGTTAATTTTTAAATATGAACTATGCACTGAGAGCAATGAAAAAAAACTTTCTGAGGACTGGATGACATTTGCTTTTTACTTTGTTTTGGGTAGCCAAAATAAATCTATGTGCTGCCAACATGTGCAAGCCATGCCAAGAAGTATATTAGCTGATACATCATCATTTTCAGCCTCAAGACATAATGCGCTCATGCCTGTGAAGCAGCTTACAGTATTGCGGACCCCATCAGCCGATGCCATTCAACATATATTCCCCTCCGTGCTCTCAATCAAAATATGCAAAGAGAAAATGACGCTCATTTCTGCTGGCAGCACAATATAAACAATGATTCATTAACATAAAGGAATGGCCATACACCGTAAACAAGGTCAGGCCAACATTTCATTAGCATTTTAGGAGTGCTTAATTCTAACAAAAGAAAACCCACATGCCTCAAAACTTGTCTAATATCACACTGAGTTAATGTCAAAAGGGAAGCTACTTCGTGGTCTAAATGATCATAGTTATCCGCATTTGCACCAAACACAGCGTTTCGGCGGGCTGTGAGACAGCGTGGGTTTAGTTAAGCACTAGCTGACCCACTCTCAGCCATGAATCTTTCATCACAACTACATTACACTTGCACAGTCTATGTGTTTGGCGATCTGTGTGCAGAGCCATCCCTGTTCAGTATCCATTATTAAACACAGCATGGAGAAACCCACCGAGAGAGGGCAGAGGAGGGGGTTTCGGGGTGCAGTATTCAACTTGACTGAAAAAAAGGTGGCATGAAACTCCACCTGTTCTTTTACACCAAGGATGGAGGCAGAAGTATGTCAAACCAAAAAAAAATGTGGATAAATAAAAATATTCATAAATATATTTAAATTAGAGGGCGGCACGGTGGCTCTGTGGTTAGCACTGTCGCCTCACAGCAAGAAGGTCGTTGGTTTGAGTCCTAGGTGGGTCAGTTGGCATTTCTGTGTGGAGTTTGCATGTTCTTGCTGTGTTCGCATGGATTTCCTCTGGGTGCTCTGTTTTCCCCCACAGACATGCGTTATAGGTGAATTGGATGAACTACATTGGCCATGGTTGATGTTGTTGTTATTTATCATGTTGTCATCATGACTGCTATTATGGAATAGCAATGGTTTATTATTGTTAGCACCTTGATTGTAACCCAGCAGGCACACAATAGCCCCTTTCACACATACAGACCTTTCCGGAAAATTACCGGCAATTTTCCGGAAAGGTTGTATGTGTGAACAGGTCCTTTTTGAAAATACCGGTAAATTCGTTCTGGCTATTTTCCGGAAAGAGAAGTTGTAACATTACCGGCAATTTGCCGGAATGCTGCGCTGTGTGAACGCAGAAGGAATATTTCCGGAATAAGCGCGTGCACGTCTAGAATGTGCTGACGTAAGACTTCTGCTTTAGCCAATCAAAACAGTCAGACGCATTTACGTCCGCGCGGTTGGTAAGAATAAAAACCTTTGAATATTTTTCCAGACGCATTTAGCTGCTAGAAGTTAGTCAGATCACGTTTATATGTTCTCCTTAATGCCAACTGTGCAAATAATCATCGATAAGATGCTTATGATAAGCCGTTGTTTGTTTACCTTCAAGCTTTGCGTGTGCCCATGAAACAGCCTGTGAGCGGCAGCACACGCACATATTATGAACACCTCGACATGCAAATATGATCCTGTGAAAGTTGTTTACAATATTGATCATCAAAAGAGTTTGTAATTTAGTCAAATGTTTACAAATACAAGCGCAGCCGTTTAAAGCTCATTTGTGGTGAATGATGTCAGAATTTACCGGTATTTTGGAATGGATGTGTGAATGCTCTTTTCCGGAAAATTTCCGTAACGTCCTCGCCTGTGTGAACAGCGCTTTTTTGAACATACCGGTAAAGTCGTTCCGTAAATTTTCCGGATATTTTCCGGTATCACTGTGTGAAAGGGGCTAAAGTTGTAAGACGTTAATATTAGGTTGGATTTAGGTCATGACATCAGGTAGAGGTCTGCATTCCCGGATGCAAATTTCCGAATAAAGCGCGGGGGCAGTCGGTAACTGGTGTAGTTTTGTACAGGAGAGGACGGTCCAACAAAATCGCTCCCAACTCCCGAGCGAGCGAGCACGCGTATGTATGTGTGTGAATGAGACAGTGTGATGCTGCGTTTAGCTTGTTTTTTGCTGTCTCTGTCTGTGTGTGTGTGTGCATCAGCGAATGAGAGAGAGAACTTTATGCTATGTGTGTGTGTGTGTGTGTGTGTGTGTGTGTGTGTGTGTGTGTGTATGTATGTACATGTATGTGTGAATGAGAGAGAGCGTGCTGTTGCTGTCTGTGTGTGTGTCACTTGCTTGGCTTGCTTGGTGCTGTGTGTGTGTGTGTGCGTGTGTGTGTGTGTGTGTGTATTTATACAGACAGCGTGTTATAGGCTGTCTGGACTCTGTATAGCTAGGCGGTTTTCGGTTTTGCTGAAAGGTTCACTGCATAAAACATATGCCGGAATAGTTGGTGGTTCATTCCGCTGTGGTGACCTCTGAAAAATTAAAGACTGAGCCAAATAAAAATTAATAAATTAAAATTCATAATAACAATCATTTAATTCAATGATAGCTAATGGTTTAACTAACAAACTAAATTGTAATTGTTTTTTTACTGAATATTCATGAGCAACGTTCAAGAGTTCACAGTTAGATATGCTTGGTGTTAATAGCTATAGCTTGGCATGCTGTCCTGGTAGAGAACTGTGAGCTCGGAGATATTTTAGCCCAGGGTTCCTGCCTGGTTAATAAGCACATAAAGGGGGTCAGAGATCAGGTAGGTCTCGAGAGTTCCCCTTAGAAAAGGGAGGAAAAGGAGGAGATGGGGTGGAAGGGGGGATTTTTCCAAAATGAATATAAGGCATTAGGGTAAAATCGGTCCGTTTATTGTAAGCTTGGATGACTCTGATTGGATTATTACTGATTACGGATGAGAATCCAGCCGTGCTCAATCATATCACATGCTGCTCTCAAAATTAGTTCATAAAACTTTACTTAAATGTATAAGCAAGAAATGACACAAAATAAATCAGAATTGTGTATCATTTTGATCTTTAATTTTAAAAATAAGGAACAAATCTAACTTAATATTCTAATAATTAATCTACACAAGAAATGTCATTATAACATGTTTATCCTGCATGTTCCTATAATAATTTAAATTAGATAATGTACGTTTCTTTTAGTTTTATTTAATTTGTTTAATAATGGTACCTAATGTATTAACTGAGTAGAACTATTTTTTAATGAAGTTTTTTATTGTGCTTAATTAAATACCCTTGCTGCATTGTTTATCATTTTGGTTTGTTATTAGAAAAAACAATCACTAATAACAAACCTACTGTTGATATAAAACAACTGAAAATGACAAATTATGATCTTAATGAAGTAATAATCATAATGAAATAAGAGAAGATAATCTTAGGAAATGCTTGTTGGGGTTTAAATAAACTATGACATAAATTACAAAGGGACAGCATGGTGGCTCACTGGTTAGCACTCACAGCAAGAAGGTCACAGGCTTGTGTCCAAGATGGACCAGTTGACATTTCTGTGTAGAGTTTGCATGTTCTTCTCATGTTTGTGTGGGTTTACTTCAGGTGCTCCAGTTTCCCCCCACAGTCCAAACACATGCGTTATAGAATTGAATAAACTAAATTGGCTGTATTATATGAGTTTTCCCAGTAGTGGGTTGCACTTGTAAGGGCATCCTCTGCGTAAAACATATGCTGAAATAGTTGGAGGTTCATTCCACTGTGACGACCTTTGATAATTAAGGGACTAAGTTGAAGGAAAATTAATGAATAAATTACCAAATATAAATTAAAGTTTCTATATCAATAATATATTTAAACTCAGAAAACAGTATGCCTCTAAACTGGCATAAAAAAAGAAAACTAAAAGTGTAGCACAACAAACAACATCCTTCCCAATGGTCTGCTTCAAAATCCAAATAATTCTGCAAGCTCTTACTTCTACACCAATGCAAGAGTTCCATAGACTTCCATAAGCATAAACCTCTACTTCCGTTTTTTGTACACCCACAAATGGCACCCATGACCTTTCAAGGATTTGACTGAGAAGCGAAATGTGAAGTGGCAGGTAATTACTCATGTGTGATGGCTGCCTGTCAATCTCACCTCCCTGAGCCATTGTTATTTCAGCCCATTGCACTTCATGTACCCTCCTTGATGTACATTTCTTTAGGCTTTGCAATCCTGCTCTTTTGTCCTGTTTGCTGCAGCTCACTAATATTGACACACAAAAAAAAGTACCGGCTTACAGCAGCGCTCACTTTAGGAAGGCCTAAGGGTGTGTTCACACTTGACAGGTTCAGTTTGATTAAAATGAACTCTGGTGCGATTGCTCTGTTAGTACGGTTCATTTCAGTAAATATGAACACTGCCTTTCAACTATTGGTGTGCTCTCTAAATAAGTGGAGCGAGACCCTTTTCAGTAGAGTCTAAACAAACTCTGGTGCAGTTTGACTGAAATATAAATGTAATATGGATATGGCAACATAGGCTCAATTGGAAATGCATGCTTCAGCTTACATATTTGTGAAACTCTAAAAACATACTTCAACTGCAGTATAGGTAAAATTAATGCTATAAACGACTTCTATATGGACATCTATGACCATATTTAATATATATTTTAATGGTATATTCCAATGGTTGAAATAAATATATGTAAAAAAAAAAATTGCTATATTTTGAAATATGTTTGCATACGTGACGCATATGTGAAATTCAGATGTGAACTTGAATGTTATAAATGTAATTTGCGAATATATATATATTTATATATATATAAAAACCAAAAGCCACCTAAACTAGAACACAAGATCCCCCTCTAAACTTACTAATAAAAATCAAAGTGTGAAAAAGAAACCGAAATCTTCAGTGTTTGCGACGCCACACCTAAACTCCCTGAAATGATAAGCAAAAATACAAAATGCGGCGCTTACCCACTTACCTAGTGTTTCTGAACATTGAAGTTACCCACGGGCAAAATGTATGTCGCGCCACTTAAACTATTCCCTTTTCCATAAAAAGGAATGATAAACTCTTTAAGCATGACTTAATTTGCATCGATGTAGTTTTTCAGAAACACAGAACAAAGCATACATTATAAACAGCAGCGAGCGAACACAAACCAACACGCACACACATAGCACTCTGAAAAACAAGGCGTGCAGGTCGAATTTAAAGTCCGCGGAACAAAGTCCAATTGGTCCACGAGGAAACGCCCTATTGAGGAGTGACAGGCTCGGGATCCAATCAGGAGGTACCTAGTAGAGAAAAAAAAGCGGAACAAAAGGTGATAGGGCGAGACAAAGAGTGAATGACAGACAAGGAGATGCGAAGGGAGACAAGCAAAACAGAGAGGGAGAAGGCACAAAAATACAGACTCCCACGCACCGTAACACCAAGCAAGCCAAAGGCGACAATGTCGAGGAACAAAACAAAACCATTTGATGAAAGTGAAGGAAAAAAGCATTGAGAGACCAGGCTTGACCATTTCTCCTCTGGTCATACTACTGCTGCAGAGCTGCAATCTAGGCGGCGGAGGCTGGAGAACGCTGGACGTTCATCATGGAAAAGCTTGTCTGTCACTGGGTCTTTCAGGAATGAGACTCATGCTCACCACTTCTCCATGTCCACCAGAGCATCTGTTTAGGATACGGCCTGATCCAGGATTACAGAGACCTCTAAAGTCCTCTATATGCTGTGGATTTTTTTTTATATTACAATTAATGTGAGCAGGGTTAACATGTACAGTTAAGAAGAAGAAAAACGCACCTTATCCTTTAAGTCTAAAGGAAACAACACCTCATCCTTTAACTGTCAGAGGAAATATTCAGCTTGGTAATGAACTGGCAGACAAACACATTTGGTATGTATTGCAGCTGCGCCCTTTTAACTTTTTGTCAACATAACTGTTCGTCGTCCCCAATGGGCGCTCAAGTCCTCGTCTCTGCTACAAAGGCAGGCATTTGCAAATGTAAAGACTGCCTCTCCCCAGGGCACCAATTAAAACTTCCTTTGGCTGAACGACAGCGTGAATCCCGTCTTTTGGTTTCTTTTTTCCTCCAACTCTTAAACTTGTAACAAACTCTTGAAATCTGCACAATAGAAGACCATTAAAAACAAGAGCCCCGATGATGGAGATAGAGGAAGACGCTATTAGTCACGCATTAGGCTTAAATTATGGAATCATTTCTGAATGTATAATCGAATATCTGCCGCTGAGAAATCATTATCATATGCTTTGCATTAACTTGGTGGACTGAGACGTTGGAATCCGAACTGGATTTTTTTTAGCAAACTTTTTATACACGGCATCCAGCTGTGTGCAGCAAAATTCATTTACCACGCTTGGCCACAGGTTTCCTGAAATGGATGTGCGGTATTTATATTTACATTGGACCTGGAATACCAGTGTGTCCCTACGTACAAAAAGAGGCAGATGTATCACTATCCTCAAGCTGTTTTGTTTGTCGCCATCGCCTGCAATCTGAGTAAGCCAAACATGAGATGGCAGCAGGTGGCACCGAAGCATCGTTTTAGCATTCATTTTAGAGACTAAATCCTGTCATTGAGAAATAGCGAAAATCATGGCACTGACGCATCTTCAGGATAGATCTTTCACAGCATCAGTCTGCCTTCTGGATGTCCATATGTCTGCTGCTACAAGAAATTGGGATGATCCGTGATGGAGTGCTTGAGGGTCAATGATACAATCAATGCATAATTGCAGATGCTGATTGTTTGGATACAAATTAATGGGCAAATTTATGAGAGGCTGTTTGCTGGCGCTGCCAGTGGCGAAAGCAAATAAACAATACATTCAGGAACATTATGCAAATCAGCTTTTTATTTCTTTTCCAACAGATCGGCAAAGTACGGGATAACAACGGATTTTAAATGCTCGACGTGGAGGCAAAGAATCGCCTGACATCAAGCTATTGATTATCCTGCTTATTCCCACTCCAAAAAATCATATTTGCTGGTTTTTCAAACTACTTATGTAAAAGGATCTGAATTAACAAAAATATAGTTTTTTAGTCAGGATAACTTCATTGATTTATGTTTAATTTACTTAAATTTAAAAAAACTATTAGGTTAACGTAATTTGTGTTGGGACAATATGGCAGAATTGTGTGGAACCCAGCAACCAATTGACAATAATTTAGTGGCTGCTATATATATATATATATATATATATATATATATATATATATATATATATATATATATATATATATATATATATAGCAGCCACTAAATTATTGTTAATTGATTGGTGTCACTGATTTAGCTGATTCACTGCCCCTCCCTGATCGTCGTTGACAGCCCGTACACACCTTTAATAGACAGCTATGGCAATTTAATATTTGCCTCATGGTACATCAATAGAAGTAGCTGCATTATTAATATTAAGGTCAAAGAGGAATATGGATAAATGATATTATTAGGGTCTGTATAGTGAGTTTGTGTGTGTGTATATACAGTAAGCGTGTGTGCGTGCCTTTTGTTCACTTTGTTCATGTGTTTGTTTTTTTAATCTTCATTAATTTTAGACAGCGTTTACTGTATGCTTTACAATAAAAGTGAAAAGTTACTCCCCTCTTGGAGTGTGTCAGCCGGGATGCTTTCTCTGATTAACGAGTTAAAAAAATGTTCTTAACGAAGGAGCAGCAAGATTATGAATAATTAATTAATTAATAATTTTATAGTGATTTGCCAAGTTTTAGACAAGATCAAGTTTTAGACATTCTCTTGGTGGTGCAATATTTGACAGAATTACAGAGAGATTATGTGTCTGCATGTAAATGACACGGGCATGTCTAATAGCTCATAGTAACATGCAGTAGTTACCTCTTTACAAATATTTTTGAGTTTATTTGCAAGTTGGCTGATCTCTATTGACTCCTTGAAGAAGCGCACTGTGCTGTCCCCAAGATTACACTGATGAGTGAAGGCTCCGGCAACTATCACAAAGTTATTATTGTTACTCTTTAATGTTTAAGGGAAGAACATTTATTCCAAACTTGGTTCAAAACAGACTAAAACTAGCTGTGCATTAAATGATTTTGTTGATTTTATTTCTCTTCGAGCCAATCAGAATCAAGAATTTTCACAGTTCATTGTAGGAATACTGTTAAAGGGCTCCTATTCTTACCCTTTTTTCAAGATTTAAGATAAGTCTTTTGTGTCTCCAGAATGTGTCTGTAAAGTTTCAGCTCAAAACACCCATCAGATTATTCATATTACCTTTCTGAATATTAGAATTTTCTGATATGAACACAATGTAGCTGTTTTTATGGCCTGTCCCTTAAATGCTAGTTCTCCCCATCCTCCATTTGCATGTGCCTGTGAGAGTGTGCCTCAATCTCTGCCGCTGCTGCATCAGATAAACAGTACAGTGACAGACGTGAAGGAAGCACATAGTGTTTGTGAGAAATGATCACAGCAAGCTGAACAGATTTTTGATCCCAGTTGCTTTGCACACATCCTGTCTTGTGGATATAATTGTACACGTTTCTACGGAGACATGTTAATATTAGGCTGTCAATCAATTCGGTGGGCGGGTAAACTGCACTCCTACGTCACGTTGTTGTGGACCTCAAAATGGAAGAGATTTGGATCCTATTTTAACGTCAGGAAATTTTTTAAAAGAGACTTTTTGTCTTCATATCACCCCAATATGACTGCGGACACACTATACCTACACACAGTTCTGTCCAAACAGCTTACAAAAGATGATTTTTATCATAGGTGCCCTTTAAAAAGTTTTGCACTATACAAGTGTCACCTAACAAAAGTGCAAAAGGAACCTTTGCAAATGCCTCTAAAACTCAAAACTCGCTTTTTTTTAAGATTATTCTAAGTTTTGCTCTGTTATATAGAGAACTTGACATGTTGACTTAAGTTTAAATCACCTTTCTTGAAGAAACAAGTTTGGTTTCCTGATTAAAATTAAAACATTACATCAAACCTTGTCCAAGTTTATCTTTGTTATTACATTTTGCCAAAATTTGTGAATTTCAACACATCAGCCTTGAGTTCAACAATATTAATTTCAAATAACATTGACATTAATGCAAGTAGAACTGCATTAAAAATATATATATATATATATATATATATATATATATATATATATATATATATATATACATAAGACTTATTTTCAATTACCTACAATTGTTTAATTTAGATTTATTTAAAAACTACGGCTTTTTTGGAATCTGTCTCCCACATGAGTTTTAAAAAATCTTGATCTCAGATTGAACAAAAAAAAACAGCAGGTCATCCGTTCACCCTGTGAAGTACTGAACAAAGAGAGAACAGTTTAAATCCTTTTTGGATCACAAGATAAAGAACAGTAGATCTTGGCTGTTGATAAAAGCGGTGGGAAACCGTGGCTTTGCTTGAACCAAACCCCTCCCGCCTGACAAACTTCGTCCCAAGTGATCAGTTTTGCCTCAAACTTGTTCTGCAACATCATCTCAACTAAAGCAAAACATCTTGTATCCAGTGTAAACAGTTTATAAAATCTGTAGTGCACGAAAGTTTAATGTTATACGAAAAAAACCAGAAGAAAAATACATTAGAGCCAGCATGGCTGCAGTCAGTAAATATTGCTAGCAAGTTTTCTATTTGCTTTTCATCAGACAGACTTTAAATCTAGTTAGGGCATAGTTCTACAATATCAGATTTTCGCTGATGCATCATCTGAACAGCAACAATACAGATGTACATGCCTGATGGAGTCTATCACAATGCCATCAGATGAACTGTTAGATTTCATCTGAAAGAAATGATCCAGAGTCACCAATAATTCACTTCATGCCTATGAAGTTCAGGGAAAATACAGATTATTATCAGGAGACGTATGCTACCTTAACATCAAAAGGAAGTGCAAAATTTCTCTTTCTTTCTATTTTCAGCATTTCACATCTGCCCTAGCTTAATATTTATTTTTTATGAACGCCGCCTAGGACAAATTGCTTGTGATAAGTCGCTTTAGATAAAAGCATCAGCTAAATAAATAAATTTAAACACAATCATGACAGCAGTTGCAATATATGCAGCTGATACTCCTGGTGGACCCTGCCGTTTTCATATATTGCAGTCGTAGTCCTCTGAGCTTCATTGGATCTGTGACTCAGTCGCCTCTCCGCATCCTCACATCTCAGCAGGGAAACGAAAAAATCTCAGCCATATCAACAGTTCAGTTCTTAACATTAAGTGGTTCATTATAAAAGATCATTTCATTTTAGTTTCCTAGAAAGGCATGAAGCAAATTAAGAAGCCTGGCTGAATATCAGTATTGCAGTCTTCATATGCAGCTAATAAAGAGATACGAGTTGGATAACCATTCACTATAAGAAAGTGCTCTTTTTGGACCAGGTTATGCAATTATTAAAGGAACACTCCAGTTATTTTTACTAGAGGCTCATTTCACAACTTCCCCAGAGTTTTACAGTTAAGTTTTACCATTTTTGAATTCATATAGGTAAACTCCATGTATGGCCATAGCACTTTTAGCTTAGCTTAGCATAGATCATTGAAATGGGTTATACCATTAGCATCTCGCTCAAAAATGACCAAAGAGTTTCAATTATTTTCCTATGTAATGCTTGACTCTTCTGATGCCATTTTTTATACAGAGTTACAGTAGGTCGGTCTGCATTATCTAAGTATGCTCCATATGTATGGAATGAGCTTAAAGGTATACTACATATGAAATCTTTACCATCTATCACAATATTTTAAAAAAATATTTTAAAGACTGCCAATTTAGAACAGTGCACATGTTCTAATAATTGATTATGTTTTATATTATTTTTGTGTGCGTCTATGTGTTCTGATATGTATTTTTTTGTAACTTCCCACATAGCAAAATTTCTCTGGCCCAGCTCTGGCCCACACAATCAGGTTTTGCTTGGCCCACATGCCGCAGTGAATCACGGTACATGACTGGACCAAATATGGCTTCCAGACAAGGGCCAAACACAGACCATATCTGGGCCAAGTCACAGCCAAGTTAATAACTCATAACTGGGCCTGAACTGGGCCAGATAGGTTGGTGTGTCACGATTGCAATGAAATTGATAAGCCCATGGAGTGATGCGCTTTAGGCACACTATGGGCACGCTTTTTCTCAAAGTGACCTGAATGGTAGAATTTTTTTTCTTTACTCAAAAATGATTTTAGTGTATTTTAAATGTGGATCAAGACTGGCCAAACTCACATGGCCCACTTATCAAATTTTTACATCTGGCCCAAATCTTGTGTGCCGCCTTAAAAACGGTGCCACCTCTGCCAAACCCGGGCCATGTTTGGCCCACATGCTGTATGCCAGTGCCGGATGAATGCCTGCTGTGCCAGCTTTTTGCCAAATCTGGGCCAGAATTCTTTGCTACTAGGGATTTGTTCTATACTGTCTGTCTTGACCAAGACTCCCTGGTAGAAGAGATAGTATATCTCAATGGGACATTCCTGGTTAAATAAGCAAGTAAGTAAGTAAATAAATAAATAAATTTGTCCAAGAAACAACATCTAAAAGTGTCTCTCGCTCTTCTAAATAATGTACGACCTAAAATGCAACAACATTGGATTGCATTAAGCAACATGGAGGGTTTAGGAAAATGAGTTAATGAGTTAAACCATGCACAAACCTCATTCAGTCATATGAAATAAACATCCATTAGCATCTCCTACATGGTCCCTGTGGTCTTCTTGAGTTTCAAATATCTCAAACTCTTCCCCCCCGTGACCTCAGAGAGAAAATTGCCTCCTACATCATTATCGTCTATGCCAGTTGCCGTGCAGGGAAGGTCAGACTCAAGGGGAAATGCACAACATTTTATGAGCGTACATCTGCATGACTGCCACCGTTTATCTTTCCCCAGCACCTTACAACTAATCCTCCGTGTTCACGCCATATGAGAGGCAGGGTGAGCCGCAGGACGGGACCGTGTGAGCCCAAAGCCATTTGCAGAGTTTGAAAAGGGGGAATTCGGGATGACTAAGATCTCTGAATGACGTAGATCCACTTGTTGCAGATACATATTCAAGGGTCTGGTGTTGTAACACCTGAATGCATGATGGTCTAAGATAGAAAGGGGTTTTCATGCATCAGAAGTGTAATACAGCTAATGTTTAATTGTTTTTAATATGCAAATTAGGAGGAAATATTTGATTGCAGGACTCCCAGAGTTCATCAAGATTCTTTGGATTCATTTTCAATGCCTCCTCCTTCATCTTACCCCTGACATGCTCAATAATATTTATGTCTTGTGACTGGGCTGGCCAATCCTGGAGCACCTTGGCTTTCTTTGCTTTCAGGAACTTTGATGTGGAGGCTGAAGTATAAGAAGGAGCACTATCCTGCTGAAGAATTTGCCCTCTCGTGGGGTTTGTAATGTATTGGGCAGCACAAATGTCTTGATACCTCAGGCTGTTAATGTTGCCATTCACTCTGCAGTTCTACCAGAAAGACTCAGGAGGCGGAAAAACGTTATAACATTTATTGAGAATGCATAAGACATAGCGATATCAGTTACTGTCCTTTATGTATAGTCCTTTGGCCTAAGCCCCGCCGATGATGCAGGTCTCCTGAAGAGCTGGCAAATACTGCCTGAAGATCCAGGCAGGGCGGAGCAAACCCCCAGCGAGAACGGGGCCCAACCTGGTGGTGGTGGGGAGAATGGAGGTAACTTCGGTTACGTCACCTATGATCAGTGAAGGAAATAGTTTTCGCAGCTTATTTATATAACTCACTTGATCGTAATTGGCTGCATTGATAATGATTAATGATGACGTAGAATTAGAGTCTTCCTGGTAGAACCTTTGCTAAAGCTTACATATCTCTCACACACCCTCATACTCAATGTAATCCCAATGTCTAACAAATGATCAAAGAGTGCTGATTTTAAGATTTATTAAATCTTTTAGAATTCCCCAAATTAATCACTGACGACCAAATCGTAGCTGAAATTGCACAGTGTGAGCAGGGTTTAGCGCATTGTTAGGTTGATTCACCTCTTTTTTTTAAAGAAATGTACTCATGAAAATGTCAGGGAGTTGTTTTGAGTGATTCCAGAATAAATATTTTTGTTTATGCATTAATAAGAGAAAATCCAAGCATGCATAACATTTTATTACTTGCAGAATGTTTAAACTATTTTTATCCTTTGAGTTTTCAGCTGCTATAATAAAATAAAGGCTTGGAAACAGAAAAAGATTTATAGATTTTGTCTAAAACCCAGTTTTAAAACCTAGTTGTTCTAGTTTTAGTTGATCATTTGGTTTTAGAAGTGGCTAATATGAAAGGCAAAGGCCTCTAGATTACGCTTATTTACCAAAATAAAACGTGAGCATGCCTTGATTTTTAACTATTTAATTAGGACAGTAAGGTCTGACTTTGCTTAGACAAAAGTCTTGTCACTTAACAGAAATAATGTCTAGTATAGAATATAAAGTCATGCTGCAGTGGAAACAGAATTAATATTGTGTATGACTCCCATGAGCTTGGAGGACTGCATCTACACATCTCTGCAATGACTCAAATCACTTATTGATAATCATCCGGAATGGCAAAGAAAGCATTCCTGCAGGACTCCTAGAGCTCATCAAAACTCTTTGGATTCATCTTCAATGCCTCCTTCATCTTACCGCAGACATGCTCAATAATGTTAATGTCTAATGACTGGCTTGGCCATTCCTATAACACCTTGACCTTCTTTGCTTTCAGGACCTTTTATGTGGAGGCTGAAGTATGAGAAGGAGCGCTATCCTGCTGAAGAATCTGCCCTCTCCTGTGGTTGGTAATGTAATGGGCAACACAGATGTCTTGATACCTCAGGCTGTTCATGTTGCCATTTAACCTGCAAGTCTCTTGCATCCCCCATACACAATGTAACCCCAAACCATGATTTTTCTTTCACTAAACCTGACTCATTCTGTGAGAATCTTGGGTTCCAATAGGTCTTCTGCAGCATTTGTTATGATTGGGATGCAGTTCAACAGATGATTCATCTGAAAAATCGACCTTTCCTACATTTCCAAATGATCAACTAGAAGTTAGGTTATTTTTTGTTGCTCTTACAACTGGGATCGATGACAAGACTTTTGTCAGGTCGTGTATAATTAAGCTTCAAGTATTACAATCATAAACTGACACATTTGTGAACTAAATGTGCATCAGGATCTTCCATTTCCCGATCAAAATTGGGAAAGTGCTAGAAATGCTCGCCCTCCAAGAGTTCACGGCGGTTTATCAAAGCGTTTTAATAAATTTCAATAAAGTTTGTCGAAACACAGATATCCCTTTGAGACATCCCTACCTCTCTCTGGGTCGAATGTGCACATTTCATCAAGAAATAAACACAGTGATCAAAACTACTTTAATCTTCCAGTCATCTGCATTTCATAGGATTTCGGAGGAGTGCGCATTAGCATCATGCTTCTCTGTGCACATTTTTTTCCAAGCCGTGCTACATTAATTCAGCATTTACTCAGCTCTTTTGAACCATTTTAATTCCAAAGCACTGAGACTTTAGCGTTGCGTACTTTATTTCAGGCATACATTTCAAAATATGACCTTGACATGTAATATAGTAATTAAAGGCAGTGTTAAAGTGTTGTGATAAGGCGTGTATCTACCTCTCTCAGCATTTGTGTGTTTTAATATCCAAGGTTAGATGGCTCTTGATGTAATCAGCGCTCTGATCTCCGGTTATCGTTCTCCGCTCGCTCCCTTTTATCCCCTAATTGACTCACTTAAGGACCATGTTGCGTTATTCAACCACAGAAATAAATAGCACTTTGATCCCCCAACAATGTGGCCGTAATCTTGAGGATAATGCAGCCATCATTCAGCTCCAGAAGCTTCGTTTTTTTCTCTGTAAAGAAGCCCACTCGAGTGCGGTGGGTGGACAAAAGCCAATGACCTTCAACCAGCGCATTATCATTGACGTCTGACTTCCTCAAGTACTTTTGAACATCTCTCAACACCGATAAGCCATGCGGAAAATGTAAAACCCGAGCTATTCAAAAATATTCGGTTGTAATTTTTTGGGTGAAAGTGCACTTTTGTGAAGCAGACATAAAATTATCATTTAAAGGTAAGCTCTTGACTCAAAAGAGTATTCGCAGACCTTGTATGACTTCCAGGGTTCGAGCTCGAGCTACCAGTGAGATTTTTTAACAAGGTGAAGTAGATGGAATTACAGTTTAAATACCGCGTGCTTATAAAACAATGAGGGTGCATAACTAAAAGATTTATTTTTATTGAATGCAACAACATTTGCTTTTAATCATATTGCAGTTTTATAGTGAAATACAAACAACACAAGCTCACTGGAAATTCATCCCTGCAGAACCCAACACCAGGCCGGCGACAATGGCCAACCTAAAATTAACCAAATATCATTGCCTAATCATGCTACACAGTGATGTTGTGTGGACGTTACCACTATGTCGTCTATCAGATGTTGGATTTTAGTCACTTTTCAACACAACCTAAAATCAACCAAATATCAACGTAATTTGACATTGAGAGAAGCACTGATTGTATTGTATTTATATGCTGTTTAACGTTTAAGTTTTTGACATGTTAGGGGTTACGTTTAATCAAAAAAAATTACATTAAAACAATCTGTTAAATGCTATATTCCAGTTTTTTACTCGCATGCAGATCTCTAATCTTTTTAAAAACAATTTATCGGGGGAAATGAAGAATCAAGTTAGGCAAAACAAGAAATGGATCTCAAATCTGTGTGTGAAATGGCCTATATAAATTATCTGTAATCTAAAGGTTCAAAATTGCCTCTAGAGTTCATTCTTAGCAATTCATATTATTAATCAAAACATTTTTATTGGAGTTATTGAAATGTACAAAATGTCTTTAAGGAAGATGTAATAAAAGAAAAAATTATCATTTTGATTTAATAATTTTTTTCCCAAAAAATGTACCTGTGCACTTTTAGATTAGTTTTGTCATTTAGGGTCTCGTTTAATTAATAGTATAATATTTTAATGGATTTGAAGCAAGCACACACATTCCCCTGAGCAGAAAGCCATCTGATTCACCATTGATGAAACTGTCATTTTAAATGACAGTTTATATACTTTATATATATGTGTGTGTGTGTGTGTGTGTGTGTGTGTGTGTGTGTGTGTGTGTGTGTGTGTCTGTGTGTATGTATATATATATATATATATATATATATATATGTATAGTAGATTGACTCGAAAGTGACTTGCTAGACTGAGCTACGACTTGACTTGATGTGACTTGAGTCTGACAAAATTGACTTGACTTGTTTGAGACTCGAAGGTTATGACTTGAGACTTGCTTGTGACTTGCACATGTGACTTACTCCCACCTCTGGTCTATAGTGCCGATTTGGATTAGTCAATTAACTTCAGTTGGAAGTTTTTGGACAGTGAGAGGAAACCGGGGAACCCATCTAGGAAAGGAGGAGGAGTAAGGGTGGAAGGGGGTATTCTTCAAAATGAAGATGGCTATCATATGGAACTTAGGGTATTTATAGTGGCTTAGGTATCGTCTAATTGGTGAATCATTAATTGAATAATTCGGGACCGGCTGCAAGCAATCATAAGTACGTCATCCTCTCAAAATTTGTTTATAATTAAACTTCACTCAATTTAAGTTCAGCAGATCCAGACACATAAACAAATGTGCCCATTTGATTGATGGAGAGGTTTTTAAAAAAAAAAAAAAAGAACGAGCATGAAATCAAAAACATTTGCCGTTGTGTGTTTTACAGACAAAGGTTATGTTAAAAATAATAGCAGGGAAAACTCTGTTCATAAAAATACCTGTTTATGGTGGATAAGGTCTATATATCTCAGAAAAATATATCTCAGAGAGCGCCCTCTAGTGCAGTGGAGCTCAAACTTTTTTCACCAAGTACCACCTCAGAAAAAAAGGTTGCTCCAAGTACCACCTTAATGACCTGTCAGCATGGGGATATAAAAATATGGGATACATACGCCCCCAACAACTACTACAAATATGGAGAGGAAATTAGTTTCACGTGATAGAATACATAACAAACATTAGAAAATTGTAAATAAAATAAAGGGTTTAGCTTTTTAAAATCCATTTTCTAATCACATCAATATCATTGTACACGTTAATGGGTTAAAAGTGTTTTTTTTTTACTATATTTATTCAGTGATTCCTCCACATACCACTAGAAGGAAGCCTGCGTACCACAGTTTGAGAACCACTGCTCTCGTGGATTTGTCATCTGAAGCATGAAAATAAATGTACCCAGAGCAGTGAATTTAATGCTTTGCGAAAATGTAGCCTGAGGCACGTATTTCCAGTGAGACAGGGTTGAATACAAACAAGTTAGTTATATTGTGAATGAATGAGAATTGTTTTGTTTTTGTTTTTTGTTTTTTTTTTTTTTTTTGGAGAAAATATCAAGTTAATGTGCTGTTTCGGACATTTCTAATTATAATTTTACTTTTTACATTTCAGTTTTGACTCTGAAATGAGAAAAAAAAAGTCTGCTAGGGCTGGATGAATCGATCATTGTGAAGTAGGAAATCATTAAAAATAATTTATTCAAAGCCTAATTAATATGTATGAGCTGAGTTACTGTAAAATCCGAAAAAGAATAAATAATTACTTGTATTATTGTATGCTGTCAGTGAATAAGAATGAATTTTTTGATGGAAATGGCAAGCAAATGTGCTGTTTTAAAAGATTTCGAATCATACATTTATTGTTCACTTTATTATTATTTTAGTTTTTACTGAAATAAGCAAAAGTCTGCTGCTGATCCTAATGAATAGATTTTCAAGTGTGAGCTACAGTGAAAACCCTAGCCACTGTCAGCCAGCACATAAAAACAATATGTTAGATATTTAGAAGAAAGTGGCATGAGGGTGGCACGGTGACTCAATGGTTACCACTGTCTCCTCACAGCAAGAAGGTCGCTGGTTTGAGTCCCGGCTGGGTCAGTTGGCGTTTATGTGTTTCTGTTTTGCATGTTCTCCTCTTGTTCGTGTGGGTTTCCTCCGGGTGCTCTGGTTTCCCCCACAATCTAATGACATGGAGGTGAATTGGGTAAGCTATATTGTCCATAGTGTATGTGTGTCAATGGAAGTATATGGGTGTTTCCCAGTAATGGGTTGCAGCTGCAAGGGCATCTGCTGCGTAAAACATATGCTGGATAAGTTGGCGGTTCATTCCGCTTTGGCAACCCCAGATTGGTAAAGGGACTAAGCCGAAAAGAAATGAGTGAATGAAAAGTGTCACATGCATTATGATAACTGGAGAAAACAACTGATTATGAGCACTTCTGAAGAGCAGAAATTGGGAATTTTGTTTTTCCACAGCAAATTCTGTTGTTGTTCTATCTACAAACAATCAGACCTACAATATCATTCTCTCTAAAGGAACATCATTAGGTGTGGAAACTGCTGTGAAGTCAGAACAGCAGCAAAGCAACAGGCCTCGCTTTTTATATCTTCTGCGACCCTAAAATTATAGATGACCTTGCCTGTGACTACTTTTAATGGCAATGCAAATGCAAATCTCAACACGTTTTAAGTTTGTTGTCATTATTTCTGTGCCTGCAGAGCTAATCACTTCCTGTGTCATGGGGGTTTTGACCTTAGTTACAGTTAGCAATTAACACAATGTCTCCAACGCTAAAAAGCCGATGTCCGATTTTCAAAGAGAGACGATGGCTCTTTTCATCTCACCGAAAGATTAAGTAAGCACATCTTAAAGTGACAGTGCACCCAAAAAGGAAAATCTGTCATTATTTACTCATCCTCCTCTTGTTCTAAACCTATTTGTGTTTCTTTCTTCTGTTGAACACTAAGATATACAGAAGAACGTTGGAAGAAAACAGCTCAGCACTTCCGTTATATATTTTTCGTTCTTACTATGTATGTCAATGTCCAACATTCTTCAGAATATCTTGTTTTGTGTTCAAGATAATAAAGAAATTCATCTTTAGAACCTCTTGAATGTGAGTAAATGGTGAGGAAATTGTCATTTGCTTGTGAACTGCCCCTTTGAATGACATTCTCCTTGATTTCTCAGCTTGTGTTTCATGAAGAACACCTTATAGGTTTAGAAAGATGCCAGAATGAATACAGTAGAAACTTTTTTGGATGAACTGCTTTAAAGGGCACCAATTTTACCTCTTTTTCCAGATTTAATTTAGGTATATTGTTAACTTTTATAATTGTACTGACATGCGGCTCTGGAGTTGAATTATGCTTAGTTTGTATTATCATTGCATTGTTGAATCTTATAAAACTTATTCTTGATCACATTTGATGATGATTGATGATCACAGAGAGCTGAACAGATCTTTTGATCCCAGTTGCTTTGAGCACGTCCTGTCTTGCTGATATGATTATATGCGTTACTCTGGAGACATATTTATACACGGCTGTCAATTAAATTGGTGAGCGGGGAAACAATACTTCTACTTCATGTTGCGGTGCGCCTCGAAATGGATTTGGATCCTATTTTAACTTCAGGAAATTTAAAAAAAGAGACTTATTGTGTTTATATCCCTCCGATATGACTGTGGCCACACTATACCTACACACAGATCTGTCTAAACAGCTTACAAAAGTTAATTTTCATTATAGGTGGAAAAAAACATTGTCAAGAACGACCGGAGACTCTTATTGCTATCTAAGCTCAGAATGTTGCGGTCTAGAGGAAAACAGTATTTTTACAGATCGGACACAAAATTAAAAATCATTGGATTTTTTAGTTATATTAAGATATAATAGTTTTAATAACTCACCTCTAATAACTACAGTATAACTGTAATGTCTATAACTATAATTACCTTTATCTTTGCCATGATGATAGTACATAATATTTGACTAGATACTTTTCAAGATTCTATAGCAGGGGTCACCAATCTCGGTCCTGGAGGGCCGGTGTCCCTGCAGGATTTAACTCCAACTTGCCTTCACACACCTGCCTTGGTGTTTCAACTATACCTAGTAAGACTTTGATTAGCTTGTTCAGGTGTGTTTGATTAGGGTTGGAGCTAAAATCTCCAGGACACCGGCCCTCCAGGAACAAGTTTGGTGACCACTGTTCTATAGTATTTAGCTTAAAGTTACATTTAAAGGCTTAACTTGGTTAATAAGGCAAGTCATTGTATACCGATGGTTTGTTCTGTAGACAATCAAAAAACATTTGCTTAAGTGTGTTAATAATATTGATCTTAATTTTTTTTATTAATTAATTTTAGCTGAAATAAAACAAATAAGACTTTTTCCGGTAGAAAACAAGTTATAGCAAATACCATGAAAAATTCCTTGCACTGTTAAATTTCATTTGGAAAATATTTGAAAAAAGGGAGGGCTAATAATTTTGACTTGTATTTAAAATCTATATTTAATCTTGTATCTAATATATAATTTGCAAATATTTCTATGCATCCTGTATAGGTAGAATATCTAAACGACATCTTGACCATTCAGAATAAAGCATTCCAGACAGCTGTCCATAAAAAAACTCGCCAGAAGATTCCATCCTCGTCAGCTTCTACATATGTGTCATATAGAGCATCCTGACAAACAACATTACAGCCTGGTATGGAAGCTCTGACAGGAGAGCATGGTAAAAAAAAAAAAAAGTGCCCAGTGGGACCTGCCATTGAAAATATCCTCAGCGTGTGGAGCAAAAAAAAAAGTCCACTGTCATCAGGAAGAGCCTCACTCATCCTTCACACAGCATGTGCACTCCACTGCCCTCAGGACGGAGAGGAAAGATCCATCTGAACTGTTTTTTTTTATTTCTGACTGCTCATACATGACCTATACCTGCATACAGACCTCTCTGGTTTATATGGGCCAATAAATAACATGGCATCATATTTACTGCGCATTTAATAATGTGTCTCTTTCAGGCTGCTATGACACGCACCATAAAAGATGTGCAATTGATTTTTATATTGTTGCTCTGGCTGATTTATGCCTTCTTTGTCAATTGTTTATGTATTTTTTGTAAGTAGTAAGTAGTTATATTTTCTCTGTTGTTATGAATAGAGTTTCTGAATGCAAAATGTTTGTTCTGAGGCTTTTTGGGAATTCAGTCTTTAAAAAGAGACAATTGACTTTGTACAAAAGGTTAAAGCTGTAAAGCCATTTGAGATGCAAACAAATAGTGTTGCTGCTAGTCTGTTCGATTAAACTTTAATACATTTTTTTAAAGCCGCATTCCCTTTCTGTCTTATACGCAACATATTTAATTATTCTGCTGAAAGCTTTCATATATTCCTGTATGTCTTTAATGCATGGTGACTGCACTGTAAAAATATCTCTAAATTGGCGGTTTCGGTATTTTGTTATTGTTTTTTTAATTTCCTCATTTATTTTTCTTTTGAATTGCATTATGGGACATTTAATCATTACAAGCGATATATTGTCTGGGATGGTGTTATTACACTCTCAGAAATAAAGTTAACTGAGCTGTCATTGGGGTGGTACCTTTTCAAAAGGTACAAATTTATATTTGAAGGGTCCATATTGGTACCTTAAAAGTATATATTAGTACCTACAAATTTTAAGAGGAACACTTTTGTACTTTTTTAGGTACCAATATGTACCCTTGAGGTATAATATGAACCTATTAGGTACAAATTTGTACCTTTTGTAAAGGTACCACCCCAGTGACAGCTCACTTTTATTTCTAATATTGTACAGTATAAAATCCTTGCAATAAACTTCCAGTAGATTTTCTTTCATTTTACAAGGTTAAGGTGTTCGTGGATTGGCCAGCCCAGTCACCAGACATGAACATTATTGAGCATGTCTGGGGTAAGATGGAGGAGGCATTGAAGATGAATCCAAAGAATTGAACTCTGGGAGTCCTGCAAGTATGCTTTGTCATTTCAAATGACTTTATTAGTAAGTGATTTGAGTCATTGCAGAGATGTGTAGACGCAGTCCTCCGAGCTCATGGGAGTCATACACTATATTAATTCTGTTTCCACTGCACCATGACTTTATATTCTATACTGGACATTATTTCTGTTAAGTGACAAGACTTTTGTCTGAGCAAAGTCAGACCTTACTGTCCTAATTAAATAATTAAAAATCAAGACATGATCATATTTTACTTTGGTAAAATAAGCGTAATCTAGAGGTCTTTGCCTTTCATATAAGCCACATCTGATACCAAATGACCAGCTAGAATTCAAGTTATTACTAGTTGTTCCTAAAACTTGGATTGGCAACAAGACTTTTGTCAGGTAGTGTACATTTTAATAATTTAATAAAAAAAAGTCATTTTGCCAAACTCTAGTCTTGAACATCAAATGTCGACATCCAATAATCCCATAATGCAATTCACAAACGTAAATAAAGAGAAAACACTTGTGAATCCCAAAATGCGGTTGTTTTTTTACAGTGTTTTTTTTTTTTTTTTTTTTGTAAACACTATAAAATGCTGGATTGTCATAACCCAATATTGGGTCAGATAAGAATAAACTCAACATTTAGTTTTTATTATTATTATTATTATTTAGATTAAATGACAATTTTTTTATCCCAACAATTGGGTTTGTTAGTATTTTTTGTTAGTATTTTTAGTGTGTTTAATTCCAACAATTGGGTTTGTTAGTATTTTTAGAGTGTGTTTTCCAACAGTTGGGTTTGTTAGTATTTTTAGAGTGTGTTTAATTCCAACAATTGGGTTTGTTAGTATTTTTAGAGTGTGTTTTCCAACAGTTGGGTTTGTTAGTATTTTTAGAGTGTATTTATGTTCAACAGTTGGGTTTGTTAGTATTTTTAGAGTGTGTTTAATTTCAACAGTTGGGTTTGTTAGTATTTTTAGAGTGTGTTTAATTTCAACAGTTGGGTTTGTTAGTATTTTAAGAGTGTATTTAATTTCAACAGTTGGGTTTGTTAGTATTTTTAGAGTGTGTTTAATTTCAACAGTTGGGTTTGTTAGTATTTTTAGAGTGTATTTAATTTCAACAGTTGGGTTTGTTAGTATTTTTAGAGTGTATTTAATCCCAACAGTTGGCCTTCTTAGTATTTTTAGAGTGTATTTAATCCCAAAAGTTGGGTTTGTTAATATTTTTAGAGTGTGTTTAATCCCAACAGTTGGGTTTGTTAGTATTTTTAGAGTGTGTTTAATCCCAACAGTTGGGTTTCTGAGTATTTTTAGAGTGTATTTAATCCCAACAGTTGGCCTTCTTAGTATTTTTAGAGTGTATTTAATCCCAACAGTTGGGTTTGTTAATATTTTTAGAGTGTGTTTAATCCCAACAGTTGGGTTTGTTAATATTTTTAGAGTGTGTTTAATCCCAACAGTTGGGTTTGTTAATATTTTTAGAGTGTGTTTAATCCCAACAGTTGGGTTTCTGAGTATTTTTAGAGTGTGTTTAATCCCAACAGTTGGGTTTCTGAGTATTTTTAGAGTGTATTTAATCCCAACAGTTGGCCTTCTTAGTATTTTTAGAGTGTATTTAATCCCAAAAGTTGGGTTTGTTAATATTTTTAGAGTGTGTTTAATCCCAACAGTTGGGTTTGTTAGTATTTTTAGAGTGTGTTTAATCCCAACAGTTGGGTTTCTGAGTATTTTTAGAGTGTATTTAATCCCAACAGTTGGCCTTCTTAGTATTTTTAGAGTGTATTTAATCCCAACAGTTGGGTTTGTTAATATTTTTAGAGTGTGTTTAATCCCAACAGTTGGGTTTGTTAATATTTTTAGAGTGTGTTTAATCCCAACAGTTGGGTTTGTTAATATTTTTAGAGTGTGTTTAATCCCAACAGTTGGGTTTCTGAGTATTTTTAGAGTGTGTTTAATCCCAACAGTTGGGTTTCTGAGTATTTTTAGAGTGTATTTAATCCCAACAGTTGGCCTTCTTAGTATTTTTAGAGTGTATTTAATCCCAACAGTTGGGTTTGTTAATATTTTTAGAGTGTGTTTAATCCCAACAGTTGGGTTTGTTATTTTTTTTAGAGTGTGTTTAATCCCAACAGTTGGGTTTGTTAGTATTTTTAGAGTGTATTAACAGGGTTTCCGTTGGGTCTTAAAGAGCCCATATTATACATGAAATAGGGTCATATCTTGGTTGTAAGAGTCTCCAACAACAGTCTAATATGCATGCAAGGTCAAAAAACACTTTCATGGTCTTATAATCTGCATTTATTTTTACCTAATTATCCCAGCGACTCCTGTATGAATCGTCCAGTGATTCATTTGTTCCCAAACCCCTCCTTAGCGCGGAGCTAATCTGCGCTGATTGGACCGATGACAGTCTGTCGCGATTGGTCGACTGCCTTCAGTCAGAGAGGGAAATGGCCAATAGCTAATCAGCAATTTAAAAAGTAATCACAGTTCATACACGCTCGATAGTGTATGCGTGGATTTTAGCTGCCACACTATGGCGAGTGGATAGTGCTACGGATAACCGAACGAAGGAGACAGTCGTGTACTCGCCATACCACACACACACAAAAACACACACACACCTCCGGATGACAACGCTCCCGCTTCCGCCCGCACCCGCCAGGTTTTAGCCTGAGAACCCGCTCCGTTTTCTGCCCGCCGCGCCCGATCCCGCTAGAGCGGAGAACACAACCAAAAATCACCCAGTATACAGTCCAGACAGCCAAGCTGTCTGTATAAACACATACACACAGCTCGTTCGTTCGTTCGCTCTCTCTCTCTCTCTCGCTCTCTCTCGCTCTCTCTCATACGCTCTCTCATACCAAGCAGACTCTCTCTTTCTAATTCACATAGCAATATCCGTGATATTGCTAGACAGCCCGCTCCCGTCCCAAATTAAACCCGTTACCGACCGCTCCAGCGATTTATTCGGAAATTTATTCCCGCGGCTGTCCCCGCGCCAGATTTCTGCGGCGCGGGAATAAATTTCCGAATAAATCGCGGGAGCAGAACTCTAGCACGGAGCTCCATAAACAAACAGCACGCGTCGCGTTTTTAACGTGACTTTGCACGCGATAAGATAATATATCCAGTTAACCTGATACAGTACACGCGGTTACAAGTAACAAATCACAACTAAATACATTTGCAAGCTAGAGTAAACGAGGCAACAACTTTAACCGCACGTACTTACACTTGAGAAATGGAAGAAACCCATCCTGACGTCCATCAGTTACTCTTTACTGATCCTTCCTTTAACAAACTCAGATGAAGTATTCTTTGTAGCATGTAGCTTCCAGAAGTTTCCAACTGCTTGGTTATAATGCTGAGGTTTCATCTTTGGGTAGAGACTCAATATATCCATCTGCAGTGTGACTTCAATCAACCGGCATGTTTGTGGGTGTGTATGTGTGTGTCTGGGTTTCTGCGTCAGAGGGCGGGGCCTCAGGTTTGAAATCTCCCGGGTTTGCGCGTGCACGTGAATAACTTGGTTTCGTTCGTACGTCATGGCGAAACACCTAATGAATCGTGATCAAGGCGACTCGTTTGAAGCACTATGAGTCGACTCTTTTATAGATGAATCAACAGTTTTAAACACTGTACACTAACAGATTTAAGCCTTAGCTGGATACTTCACTTCACTTAGAGCTGTTACACACTACATGGAGGGGAATTTTCAAAAACCCATAATATGGGCTCTTTAAAAAGTCTTAAAATGTCTTAACTTACAAAAGCTACATTTTAGGCCTTAAAAAGTCTTAAATCTACTGAAATATTGTGTTGTAGGTCTTAATTTTTTACCATCAATTTTTAGCATATACGATTACAAACAATCCCAATCTCAATAAAACTTATTTTTTATAATTTAACATTTTTTCCATTTATTTACTGCTGAGGATAGTGACCTGACCTAGATTTGTTATTATTAAGTTATTATTATTGTATTATTATTATAATTATAATAATTTTTTGATGGAGCAAGTGAAAACCTTTTCAAACTGGGATATTCAAAAAAAAATCCTTAGCATTTAACTCTGTATACATCTAAAATTTCATTCACAATGGTCTTAAAAATGTCTTTAAAAATCTTAAATTTAACTTGAAATCTGCAAAAACCCTGATTAAGTAAATCTTTCCTCAACTTTATATGTACATTTTCTAAATTCTGAGTTAATATGTGTTAAATGTTGATGTTATTGTGTTGTTTATAGCATTAGCAGCCCTAGCAGTCAGACTATTAATCACTAATCATTTGAATACATCATTTCTTGATTTCTGAAAACATTTTGTGACCATCATTAAGCATAATTACAAGACTATGAGAATGCTAAAATAACAACCAATCCGACGCATGAAATAGCATGCAGTGACAAAACAATTACATTATCACACAAAGTAATTAAATAATAAAAATTGTTTCATTGCACTGAAGTGATTATTAAAAAAATCACTTCTCTTGGGCATTTTACATGGTACATTCATTTAGAGTCCCCTTGAAGCTGTATACTTCTATAGCATGAGCTAGGTGATTTAATATATCTGGCCCTCAATCTCTCCTCAGCAGCGTGACACTAGAGCCATCAAGTGGCTGATAAACATAGTCTTAATACTTAACATTTCCTTTTTTCTGCTGCTAGGACTACTGATCTTCACCCTATCCACTTTTTAAATCAATGGAAATGTGTGTTGCAGTTGTTGAATGAAATAAAAATATATTTGGCTAATGGAAACGCATGCTTTTTTTGCAGTTATATTGGGTAGATATGTTCATTTACATTCATGCTTTTAACCAAAGCATATAAAGAGGAACAAAGCAATTCATCAAAGAGCCAGCAATCATGTTTATTAGACAACTACATTAGGAAATGAGCTGGAGAAGAAAAGAAGTGCAGCAACGACTATAATGAAACATGGTTTAGAAGACCAAAGGCTTAAATTATACCATACTTAAAATATACCTTTTATATCATTCCAAAAATGTCTGAAGTTTGCTGTGAGGGTCATGTTCCTGTTCATGTTCATAGTTGGGGAAGCCGTATAGTCTATTGGTTAGAAAGTTGGCTTTGTGATTGTAAGTTCGCAGGTTTGAGTCCCAACACTGACAGGCTTTCAATATACTAACCAGTGTTTGTTTGTTTTTAATTCCAAAAATGTCTAAAGTTTTCTGTGAGGTTCAGGTTTATGTTCAAGCATTGGTTTAAGATTAAGCCTGGGGGCAGCCGTTGCCTAAAGTATTTTTTTATACTTTATTTTTATTTCTCTTTTTTTTTAAGGAGAAAAAAAACAAGGGAAAAAAAGTAGATAAAAAAATAAAATGAAGTAAATAATACAATAAAACACCAGAACTTAAATGAACGGTTGACAGGTCACATATTTCCTTACAGGTCACATGAACAAATACATATATAAATCAGATTACACTCTGTAAAGGTATAAGTACAATCCATTTCTCCCAATATTGCAGGTATTTGTCCATTTGTAGTTTTAACCACTTAAACTCTGCTGCTATATGAGGATTTTCGCCTGGATTTTCCCTACCCAAATTTAAAAGCTTCCCAAATCCACATGCAGAGGTGTAAATGCAAGAATTTGGTATCATTTTAAAGAAAACCCTTTGAATTTTCATAAAACACTATTGAAAGTGTTTTAAATAACTGTATGTGTCATCTGTGTTATAATAAACACCCCAAAAAAAAGGCGCTTTTTGTATTTCTTTTTTTATAAACTCAAATTTGAAAGTGTACCTTTTAGGTTCTGTGTGGTCTAGCGTGCTGTAATTGATTTTGGTGGTTCCTGCACATGTCCGTAATCATAGGAAAAAACAAAAATGTCTCTGCCATAATCTATGCAAAAGTTATTGCATTCCAACTGATGAGAGGTGCTGTACACGCCACAGGGAGCGATCATTGTTTTCATATTTCACTATTCTTTTGTTTGATCAAACATAATTTACTGTGTTTGGACCACATCAGACATATAAAAGGATTACTTATGCACATCACCTCAAAAACAGAGGAGAATGGCCTTGAAGAGCACAGCATAAGGTAAGAGATGACAGCTGTCTGTGCTATCTGGGGCTGCTTATTGATCATGAATGTATTGTTTACATTTCTGCGCCATGGAAACAACACAATTCATTGAACAACTGTTTGGCAGATGAATATAATTCAGTAAAATGAATGCTAGAACTGTATGAGCACCGGCAAGAGCTTTCATTTGAGCTATAACTTGTACATGTGTCATATGAAAAAATATGAAAATGAACCAATGTAAAATACCTAGCTCGGGTATCCAAAATACTGTAAGTAAATAAGTGTAAATAACTTTTATACAGTAAAATAAAAACCAAAGTGATGCATATGTGCATAAAATATAGATTCTACACTGTAAAACGACACCACTTATGGGGGTCTGGTGCAACGCGAGCCCTTTAAATCTGAAAGCGAAAGTCGATGACGTCACGGACCAGGTTTAAGTGGTTAAAGAAAAAGTCATCCTCTTCATATTTTGAAAATTAGATCAGACAGTTTTCTTACTGGTTGCTAGGAGTATTTTTATTAAGTATTTGTCTTTTACCGTTAAGTTGACTGCAATATTTCCCAGATAAATTGTTGTAAAAGAAAGATCCACATCATCACCAGAAATATTACATATTACTTGCTTTACGTCCTTCCAATATGACTAATGGCTGGGCAACTCCAAAATATGTGAAAGTGGTATCATTACTAAAATCTTAATATATTAAATAAAAAGTAATAAATTACTGAATATAAACTGAATAAATTCAGATTTACACGTTTACTCAAGTAAATAAACAGAATTAATGATGGGCTAAAAATCTGCGGAATTCTGCTGTAAAACTGTGGAAAATCTGCGGAATTCTGCGCGTGCAGATTCTGTGTGGGCCTTGTTATCAGAAGGTTGCAGGTTTGAGTCCCAGCACTGACTGTCTCTCAATATAGTAAATAGTATATCTTTTTTTAATTCTAAAAGTGACTTTTTAGCGCAGTGGGTAGCACAATAAACTCACAGCAAGAAGGTCGCTGGTTCGAGCCTCGGTTGGTCAGTTGGCGTTTCTGTGTGGAGTTTGCATATTCTCCCTGTGTTGGCGTTGGTTTCCACAGGGTGCTCCTGTTTCGCCCACAAGTCCAAAGACATGTGGTATAGGTGAATTGGGTTAGCTAAATTGTCCGTATTGTATGAGTGTGTATGGATGTTTCCCAGTGATGGGTTAAAGCTGGAAGGGCATCTGCTGTGTAAAACATATGCTGGATAAGTTGGTGATTCATTCTGCTTTGGTGACCGCAGATTAATAAAGGGAGTAAGCCAAAAATAATATAAATTAAAATGACTTTTGCTGTTTGTTCAAATTACTTACTTAAAATAAGCTGAAATAACACAGCTCCTGGGGTTTTTTGGGGACAACTTGATTGGTTTATGTTCAATCTACTTAAATTTGTAAAAAAAAACGAATAAGCTGCTTCGGAAAAAGCTTTATCACATCAACATTTCAAGCATGATTGCAGAACACTAAGACTTAGAAGAGAGAAGGGTGTAGAATAAGTATACGAATGAATTGGGATGCAGCATACATCTTTGTTTGTTGTGAATATGCGCCCTCTAGTGGTGAAAATTACATGCTGTGTCTTTAATGAGTATAATGTACATGGAATGTACATCGAAATCAAAGCATATCGGAGGGGTATGTTGCAGAAAGACTATTTTAAAAGCACAGTGTCTATTAGGAAAATACTTGAAATGCAATGGTAGTACTTGGGACAAGTGTGCTGAGAGTACATTTAAATTGAAACAGACAATGTCACATCGAGGGTCAGCAACTAGACTTCAGTTCAGCTATAGAGTCAAAAAAAAGCTTAAGTTAAAAAGCTTCAGGGCATGTTTAGCTTCAGGCCAAGAAACTTCTGTTTGAAGTTGAGTCACGAAATTGGACTGTCAAGATAATGCAACCCATAATAATGACCCAAACTATATTTTTCGCTTGTCATCCTGAAGTAATTAATGAAAAAAATGATCATTTAAATTGACAGAGCTGACACTTTAAAGACGCCGAAGCCCTTTGTTGTTTTGCTCTGAAGCACCAACAAATGAATGTGTTCTCATCAGCCTGGGAATTAACTCTGAGCGCACAGAGCAGAAACTATTGCTCGCAACAGACTAATTGATGTATGCGTTTAACATATATTTATTCCTGTATTAGTTACAAATGACAGTAATCATATTTGTTTGATTTTCTCAAATGCGTCAGAAGCAATCAGATGTTTCAAGCGAAACCCATTAGTAACAACCTAGAGCACATCCTTGTCAATTTTAACAGCAAGATTCAGTAACAGTTGTCATCTTTTCTTGTGGCATCTCAATAAAATGCATTGGAACGAAATGGTATGAACATAAATGATATTATTCAGAATACTGCATTTTTTTTATCTAGGAGAAGATAATGTTTTACATTAATATGCCATTTTATTAAATTATTTTACATTATGCACCAACTTGAGAGACAATTTAGATTAAACATCAGGAAATTAAAAGACTCCTGCGTTTCATCAATTTCTTTCAATTAACTTTTTTTCTGATTTTTTTAATTATTATTTCTGACTGTTTTCTATATAACAAGACTTTTCCACTCTAAATAATACTGCAGTGAAAGAGTTACTAAGAACAAATAAATATGACGTTTTTGTGTGAGCTGATGCTGACCTCTAGTGGAAAGACAAATTAAAGCAGCAAGTTTTGATTTTTAGATTAACCCTTGTGTTGTGTTCGTATTTTTGTTTTTCAGCCAGTTTTCATTGGTCTGGTGGACCCGCTAGTTTTGGCTTTCCAAATTAACACTATCAAACGATTTTATGTTAAATTACTCAACAAGTGTTTATTTAATCCCAATTACAAACCATATGAACAGCAAACGTGGTTATTTTCCCCTTTACCTTTGTTAGATCATATTGATAAATTAATATGCTTCTCGTTTATTTAATTATTTTTATTATTTATTTATTTTTTATTTTTTAATAATGTTATGAAAAAAACAAAACTCACAGATTTGTTTTTTCTTATTGTTTCCATCATCATCAGGAGCTCCTCTCTCTTCAACAATCAATTGCAAGGCCCTCGCAGCAGATAATCTTTTGTCCATCTTGATCAGTTGTGATAAGGAACCACACTGGCAACGTCTTATTTAAAGGACTGTGCCCTAAATTCGCAGATGGGACAGGGTATGAGAAAATAAAGCTTGGTTCCCGCAAGAGAGAGGGTAAAATGTGCGGGAATGTAAGAGCAGACAGTGTTGATGGTGGAATTTTCAACAATGTTGCAACTTTGTGCGGGAGGGGGAGGGGGAGGGGAGGAAAACAGCAGCACCAGACAGGAGGAAGACAGAGTGTAGGAACACTGGAAATACACTTTCAACGCTTTTATTAGACCTGGGTCTAGTGGACCCGAACACCTTGTAATGTAAATGTTTGGACGGAGGTACATTACCCTCCACAATTTAAATTCTTCACAGAAAATAAGCCAAAGCCAATGAATTTCAGGTTGAAAAATAATTCATTTTTTAATTTTTCTTTTGAAAAAAGACTGAAAACGAGTCTTACAGACCCGAAAACCATACAAGGGCTAAAAAATAAAATCATAAACCCATGAGGTACACTCTTAGAAAAAAAGGTTCCACAACGAACCAGAGGGGTTCACAGCAATCATAGAAAAACCTCTTTTGGTTCTTTATAGAACCTTTCACCAAATGGTTCCTTTAAATATACAGGAACTGTCACTGGGGCAGTACCTTCTTAAAAGGTACATATTTGTACCTGAAGGGTCCATAATGGTACCTTATTTATTTCTAAGAGTGTATAAGTACATTTTTGGTAATGCAAAGAACCATTTTAATGGTTCTTTAAAGAACCTTTAACAGGTCAGATCTTTGTAGAATCATCTATGAGAAAGTCCATGATCTAAATGCAGTAAATAAAGAAAATCCAGGAAGAGAGATTAAACATTTAATGCCAAAACAATTTGTCTCATATAAGTCTGTCAGATTATGTAATGTTAAATTGGAAAAACACAAAAGTATTGTTATGGTAGTTTACTGTGGGACCATTTCAAACACTTCAAACTAATTAAAATGAGGTGAAACAAAACAACTCTTGAGATTTCATTGGGACATCTTATTTTTTTTATGTTCAATCCACATAAATTTGTTAAAAGTGTTAAGTTAACTTAATCAAATTGTGTTGGGACAACATGAATGAATTGTGTGGAACCCTGCATTCAGTGTAGTGCAAAGAACCATTTGTGAGTTGAAAAGGTTCCATGGATGTTAAAGTTTCTTCAAAGACTCATCTACTATGCAACAAAGAACCATTTAGAAATCTTTATTTTTAAAAGACTGCCTGAATGAAATTACATATTTCTCTTTTCTTTATTGAAATAAATATAAAGTGTATATACAGTTGAAGTCAGAATGATTAGCCCCCCTGAATTATTATCCCCGTTTACTTTTTCCCCAATTTCTGTTTAACGGAGAGAAGATTTGTTTAACACATTTCTAATCATAATAGTTTTAATAGCTCATTTCTAATAACTGATTTATTTTTATCTTTGGCATGATGGCAATAATATTTAATATTTCTAAACAGCTTCTAGTAATGGCTTTTTTACTTGAAGCAAGGAATTCTATGTTTGTTTTTTCTGTCCAAGGAGTCCATTGACAGCATAAAGTACCTCAAAGCTAAAATCAATTGAAAAATTTAAGATATATTCTGAATTTCTATGTATCCCTTTTCAAAAACTTAATAAATTATATCTTAACATTTATTTTCTCAATTATGAGCCATTATATATCTAAAATGTAAAATTCAATGTAATTTTTTCATAATAAATCTAATTAATTTCAACACTGACTTATTTATTCCTTTTCTTCGGCTTAGTCTTTATTTCAGAAGTAACCACAGTAAAATGAACCACCAAACCTGACTTGAAGACACATTTTTTTTTCACTGTGCTATATGAATGTATAGAAATGACCACAAGATCAATCAACTAAAGAAGTGTAGTGACTTTAACTATTTGTTGGTTCCATTTTTAATGAATAAATCACACAAAAATGTAAGTGTCATCCTTTACTCGCCCTTTACTTGTTTTAAAAGTTTCAATCTTCTATTGAACATGAAAAAAATTTTAAAGACAGTTGGAAACCTGTATAAAATTAAAATTTAATTAAAATAATTAAAAATTAATTATTATAAATAATAATTATAATAATAATATAATTATATATAATATATAATTATAATTATATAATTATATTATTATAATAATAATATAATTATAATAATAATATAATATTATAATTATTATAATAATTATAATTATAATTAATTATAAAATTAATTATTTTTAATTAAAATTTATTAAAAAACAAATGCTATGTGGAAGTCAATGTTGCAGGTTTTTAACTTTCCTAAATATTAAATATAACTGAAGGAAAAAACACATTAATGGGTTTGAAACAAGTAAAGGGTAAGCAAATGAGGACAGAATTTACTCACTAAGGCCCAATCCCAATTCTAGCTCTTTCCCTTACCCCTCATTTTGCGCCTTTACTTCAAGGGGTAGGGGTGTCTAAATTTTCTTTAGCTTGAAGACGTAGGGCTAAGGGGAAGAGGGGTAAATAGTTCTTTGATTTAACATTTTTCAGGACTACACTCGAAACCAAGGGGTAAGAAAATTTAATACACCAGCCACAACGGCAGTACTGCTGAACTCGGAGGTAAGAAGAATCCACAAATTAGTATTTTTGTCATTATTACAAATTTTTATGACAAACAAGCACATGTTTTTATATAAATTCATAACCGCGTATATGTTTTACCGTCATGCTTTTTTTTTTTTAAATGCTAAAAAAACTGCTTAATTTCGCAATCTATAATCCCTAATAAAATAGAATATACAAAAATAGAGTTGGGATTGGGCCAAAGTTGTGTTAGTGAGACCACCAGGGGCGCTCAATCCGTGGTCTGTGTGGGTCCATAATGCCCCAGTATATTGATGGAGACTCTATACTGCTCAGTGAGCGGCATCTTTTGAATGAGACGTTAAACACAGGTCCTGACCCTCTGTAGCTCCCTAGTAAAAACCACTTTCTATGTTCAAGTGCATTTTTTCCCCATGTATTACATAAATAATCTACCACCTTTCTGTGCAAAACTGTATGCTATAGTTAATGCTACATGAACTGTAAAGTGTTTAATATTTGCAGTTTATTTTAAAATCAAAACAGCGAAATGTTCGTTAAGAGGTACATTTTTCTCTGGAGGAAACAGCTGTGCTGATGAGGAGAAAACTCGACTGCTCCCCCGTGACATTGGGATAAAGTTGATACAAGGTTATCTATATCAAAGAACTGCAAATAAGCAGATTGTATAACCATTTATTAATAATCAAACACCTCGTTCTATCACTGTCCACAGCTGTGGTTTGATGATCAAATGAAAAAAAAAAAGACAAGGAGCCGAAATTCTGCCGCCGTTTACTTATCAAATTGAAAGGGGACAGAGGCGATAATTTAGTTTGCAGTTTATAAGCTAATCGCAAAAGTTTTAGGGGGGCTGAGTAGAACTATATAGTAAACGGGGGGTTGAGCCTATTTGGCTTATTCAGAACTCAAACGGGTCTATGTAAGTTGAACACTAGTACACAACCCATATTAAACAAACATTTTAAAATGTTTTACTATTAAATTACTACTTATAAATGTAATATTATGCTTTATATATATTATATATGCTATGCTATATATATATATATATATATATATATATATATATATATATATATATATATATGTGTGTGTGTGTGTGTGTTGGTGTGTGTGTGTGTGTGTGTTTATATATATATATATATATATATATATATATAAGGTAGTATAAAAAATATATATATATTATATATATATATATATATATAATATATAAATTTTTTTTTTTTTTATACTACCTTATAAGGAGCTAGCCCCTCTAAAATGAAAATCCTAAAATCGACCCTGGTTAATATAGTCCAATTAATAAGAAATTTAATAAACAATATAAATCATTTTCGTTAACTTCCATCTGCAACAATATTTCATCTAGTAACAACCGGCTTTAACCTTGTCAACCTGGCCAAATTTGCCCACTGGCCTCTGTCCATCATGACCTAACCATCATAATTGGTTCCATCACTTTGTCTCCTCTCCACCAATCATCTGGTGTGTGGTGTGCAGTCTGGTGCAATATGGCTACGTTCGTGTCATCCAAGTGGATGCTGCACATTGGCGGTGGATAAGGAGATTTCCACCAAAAATGTGTAAAGCGCTGTGAGCGTTCAGAAAAGCACTATATAAATAATAATAATAATTATGGGCTAAGCAGTGGCACAGGTAGTGCTGTCGCCTCACAGCAAGAACGTCGCTGGTTCGAGCCTCGGCTCAGTTATCGTTTCTATGTGGAGTTTGCATGTTCTCCCTGGACTAAGCCGATAAGAAAATGAATAATAATAATAATAATTATTATTATTATTATTATTTACTAGAAACTGTTTCTTAAACCTCCTACAATATAAACTGTTGAACCTCTATTTCTTCATTGTTACCTGGTTAAACCTTTCTGATCTGATGTGGATAAAATAATACATTTCAATGTTTCCATTTATTTGTTGAAATATTGTGAAATTAGGAGTACATTTAAACAACAAACAATATCACATATCTGAAAATTGTTTACTTATTTTGCTGAAACTCTTCATTAATAAATGTACATTTTTCGAAAATAGCTCTCCAAATGACTGTCTTTAAAAAGGAGTTTGCTACCTTTATAGAGGCTTAAAAAATAATGTAGGGTGACAAGGCTACAAAATTGTATGATTTGATTAATGAATATGAGTTACTTACACTAACAAAAGATCCTGTTTGATATAGTTGCACTACGTTGTTTATTTTTGTTGAGTTATATTATACATTATGATGTTTTGTTTACTTTAAAGCTTATTTTATTCATTGTATAATGGACATTTCCAGTGCACTGTAAAGAATGCTGGGTTCCACTTATCGGTTTGTGTTGGGACAACGTGAAGGAATTAAGTTAACTTATTAGTTTTAACCAATTTAAGTGAATTGAACATAAAACAATCAAGTTGTCCACAAAAACACAACAAAAAATGTGTTGTCAGTTCTATTTAAATAAGTAATTTGAACAAACAGCAAATGTAATTTTTTTTAGTGAATACATTATATTAGTCTGCAAACAAAAACCTCCTGCATTGTCTTGTCTTACTCGTGAGCGCCACTAGAGTGCGCTTTCAACACGTTGGCACTTTAAGGGGTGGAGTTTCTCGTTCACGTCATTTCTCCCATTTTTACAGTCTTTTCTTGCAGCCAGCGGCCATTTTACAAAGCTGCCGCCGAGCGTGAGGGTGCTCCTCTCTTTGTCGGTGTTTATCGTTACAGTTGCATTTAGTACGTGATTTAAAACTCACCAATATTCATTTTTATACGGTTTATCCCGTCCGCTTCTGTGTGATAATGTCTCGTGACCGATCTCGTAATCGTGGAGGATTCCAGCCCCGAGGCCGCGGAGGAATGGGGATGCGCGGTGGCATGGGTATGGGCATGGGAATGGGAATGGGGATGGGGATGGGAATGGGAAACCCGAACTTTCGAAATCAAAACCAGCACCATTTTCAAAACCGAGGCCCACAAATGGGTGGTGGATTTAGGCAGAATCAGGGAAATCAAGGCAACCAGGTATCTACACAACAGAAGCCGCAGGAACCCGCACAGAACAAGCCCGTCGTGCAGACTCCTCCTGCGCAAGGCCCCGGTCAGGCCCAGCAGGCCGCCAACAAAGGCCCGACGCCCCAGCAGACTCCCACCGTCGCTCCGCCGAAAATCCAGTCTGCTCCACCGAAGATCCAGTCTCCTCCGCCGAAGATTCAGTCTCCTCCGCCAGCACAGAATAACGCGAAGACGCCAGAAGTAGCTTCCCCTCAAAACCAGCAAAGGAAGAACCTACCCAAACCCGCGATGGGGAATGGCCAGAAGCCGCCTGCTCCCTTGAAGCAAGAGCAGACGCCAGCACCAACACCCCCACCAGCACAACAACAGCAGCAACAGCAACAACAACAAAAACAGACTCCCGCAAACGAGCAGAGCTCTCAGCCCCAGGTAAATATATGAACGTTTTAAGTCTAATAAAGTCGTTTAGTGAGAAATATTACCCTTTGCAATAGTTAGAGGCGCAAATGTGTCGTCTTGAAACATGTGTCGGTTACTAAAGGGCTAGGATGTAGCCGAGGCAGATCCGCCATTTTATAGAGCCTTTAACAAAGGCTGAACGCCGCACCGGTTCCTCGTCGCCCATTTCAGTATAAAAATGCATTTTAACTGCTTGGTTGAGATTATAAGTTAAAGTAATTATTTCCAAGAGTATATTTTGACACCTTTTTGGAACATTTCTTCAAATGTTAAATGTTTTATTACACAACGTTTAGCAACTGCTTTAACGTTACTAAAATTCTTGAGCTATGGTTAGTGTAAGTTGGTGAAATCAAGGTTTAATTTCGTAGATGTACAGTTAAATCTGAAGAAGATTAAAGATTAGCCTTTTCTCGCTTCAGTTTAGATTGTATTCAACTAATCTTTGTTGTGTGAATGTTTGTTTTAGGAATTGAAGGCAACGCTCTCTTTGCTGCGCAAGCCTGGGGAGAAAACATACACCCAACGTTGTCGTCTTTTTATCGGGAACCTTCCAAACGACATCACTGAACCCGAATTCAGGAAATTGTTCGCAAAGTATGGGGAACCCAGTGAGATTTTCATCAATCAAGGCAAAGGCTTTGGATTCATCCGTCTGGTAAGACTTAACTTACTCCATGTGATATAAAGTAAGCTGTTTTTGTAGCTTACACAAATCTAATTATTTTGTTTTTTAGGAGTCCCGTGCCTTGGCAGAGGTTGCGAAAGCAGAGTTGGATGATACTCCAATGAAAGGCAGACCACTCAGAGTTCGCTTCGCTACTCATTCTGCTGCACTTTCTGTGCGAAATCTATCTCCGTTCGTGTCCAATGAGCTGCTGGAGGAGGCATTCTCTCAGTTTGGACTGGTGGAAAGGGCTATAGTCATCGTGGATGACCGTGGACGCTCAACAGGGAAAGGCATTGTTGAGTTTTCTTCTAAGCCAGCTGCCCGCAAGGCCATGGATCGCATTAGTGATGGGGTGTTCCTTCTCACATCGTAAGTATTTTTGGTGTATGTGTAGTTAGTAGAATCATTATAAATGACTGCGGCTAGAGTGCTATTTTTTAACACTATTGATTACCTTTTAGGTCCCCCCGTCCAATTGTGGTTGAATTGTTGGAGCAGTATGATGACGAGGACGGTTTGCCCGAGAAGCTTGCACAGAAAAACCCCAGTTATCAAAAGTAGGTTCCAAATGTTTGATTACATCTGTTTGACATTCTGTGACTAGTATTAGGTTCACTTGAGACATGCAATCAGTTTGGAGCTTTCTAGTGGCTATAAACTATTCGTGGTCATTTTGTGATGTAAATTAAGTTGGGCAGATGGTGTGATGTGCATTTGGGTGGGGGTGATTTGAAAACAGAAGGTACCTCCTCAGTATTGATTGCAGCGAGGCCCTGTTCACACACCCGGTGTGGGGGATACAATTTTGTCGATCTGATCACAGTTGGTGAAAACCTAGTACATGTGTAAAACATTTTTTAGGTGATCCACTTTCGACCCCTTCCAGAAGCATTGCATTACATAACGCAAAAGCAGGTGGCTAAATGTGTTTGAACCGCCACCAAAGACCACTTCCTTTCCACTTTTTAAGTTCATTCATAAACCGAGAGGGCTAGTTACATTTTTTCGCTGGCAATCTTAGATTTTGAATTAGCGGTGGAACAAATTCATGAAGTAAAATGATCTGTCAGTCCCAATCTATTTAATTGTTATTTTTGTTGCAAAAATGAATAGTTCTAAATATGACTACAAATCAGATTCGTGAAATCTAATCAGCATGTGAACTATTGTTTTTCATGTGAGATGTAGTTTTGTGATTGTTTTATTTTAAGCAAAGGTTTTTAGTACTTTTTCATAATTTTACAAAACATTCAGGCATCCTAGTTTTAAAGATGATGCATCCATTGTATTATTAGTTTTTTTTTTTCAACATCAATTCCTGATCCTTTGGTGATTGTTTTTTTCCACCTAATTTAACCTTTTGATGTTTAAAAATATTCTGTTAAATTTTATATATATATATATATATATATATATATATATATATATATATATATATATATACACACACACACACACACACACACACACATATATGTATATATGCTAAAACTGTAAAACAAAATGTATAGGTATAATAGGAGTGGACCAAAATAAAAGTTAATATGATTTCTTTAGTCTGGGTTAAGTAACCTATAGGTTGCTTATCTTGTAATTTTTTTATATTTTTTGTTTTTAAATTCTGAGAAAAAAAATTTGATTTCTTTTTTTATTTTTTAGAAGTGTTATGTTGAAAAATCAGAGAAGGCTAATACTGGCTCGTTTACACTGACTGGTACTGGTCACCTTTATCAGGTTTGCGTTTTCACTGTCTAAAAGGGTGCCCTTTCGGTGGGTGTGGTGTCCAACAGAAAGTTTCGGTCAATGCCATTCTCGCTCAAGAAAATATCAAAGTAAAGCGTAACAGGTCGTTACGTATCATATGAGAAGCACTTCTTACAAAACAGTGGCTTAATGCACATAAATACTTGACTAATAAATACTAACTTTAAAACAATTTGATTATGACTGCAGATCATTGACAGTGTAAAATAGCCCACTGTAACTTCTGCAATTTTATTAAATGAATAAATAAATCCAACACATATGAACACATACAGTCCCTTACATTCTCGGATGTGTTACCATTTACAGAAAAATTACACACAGCATACATTTAGTCCTTATTTGGGTTCAAAAACGACACGCAACATGTAGCCCAGTCAGTGCAAACCTCTCATCTGCATCTTTAATCCTTACCAGCACATGAAACCTCCTGTTAGAAAGTAAATCTGTCATTCTGAGTTCGTAGTATTCCAGAAGGCGATGATAATAGCTATACATGGCAGTTTGTTCATGTTTTAGGTTGGTGAATCAGTCTTTCGCTGCTCCTTTTTGTTTTCAGTCTTCTCCTTTGGAATTTTTATTTTTTTATTTAAATTTTTTTATTTTTTGCACTTCACTTTCACCTTTTTCTGTTTATAAAATCATGATCGGATGTCAGAAGCACTTCAATAATCATGCACACATTATTATCATCAGCTCAAAAAGTTAATTATTTTAAATATAGACGCACACAGAAACGATAGTGAGCTCTCTGGAGAAAGTGAAACTGCCCACTTTTTTTGGCCTCGTAAAACAAAAACAGGACATGGCAGATGTACATCAAGACAACGACAAGGTTTGTCTGAGCTCGGGTCGACCATGGCTTGTTATTATATGCATATAGTATTGGGATGTAATGTCTCACCTGTGTATTTAAAAATGCCGTTTCCTTTGTTTTCATTCTTCTTCTTGTGTATGCGTGAGTGACGCTTTACTGTAAACCAATAGCTTTCAGCTGTGCATTTAGCTCTGCCTTTTAGAATTCATTTGTTGTGCGAAGGGTGTTTATAAAGTTGTACAGTACGATTCACTTTTAGTTACCTTTTGACAGTGAAAACAACCATAAAAGTGTACCATACAATACCACTCAGTGGAAACGGGCCAAACTAGTCCACAGACCCTCCCTCATCAGAGAAGTGGTTGAAAGTGGACAGAATAGACTCATTTAAACACCATGTGTGAATGTTAATGTGCCACCTTTGACCTCTCGTGATCAGCATGATAATAATCTAAATACCAGCTGCGATCAGGCTCTGAGAGACCTCATTGTTAATGGCTTTTGGTTTGACCACAGGGAACGAGAGCAACCTCCTCGGTTTGCCCGTCCTGGCACCTTTGAGTATGAATACTCCCAGCGATGGAAGTCCCTTGATGAGATGGAGAAACAGCAGAGGCAGCAAGTGGAGAAAAACATCTGTGAAGCCCGTGAGAAGCTGGAAACGGAGATGGACGATGCATATCATGAGCATCAAGCGAACATGCTCAGACAGGGTAAGATTTGGGGCTCTTTCAGTTTACAGTACAGTATTTGTGCTTAGGCTTTCAACTACACTTAAAAAAAGATTATTGAATGAATAATGATTTTTTTATTACAATTTTTCTTTTTTAAAGATCTCCTTAGACGTCAAGAGGAACTTCGCCGCATGGAGGAGCTGCACAGTCAGGAGATGCAGAAACGTAAAGAGATGCAGCTTAGGTATGCCTAATGTTGTGTATTGTGCTGGAGGCCCTTGCTGTGAAAGCAGTCAACTGATTTGTTTATGACAAACAGGCAAGAAGAGGAACGTCGTAGGAGAGAGGAGGAGATGATGCGGCAGAGGGAAATCGAAGAACAATTAAGGCGCAAACGCGAGGAATCTTACAGAATGAACAACTTCATGGATAATGTAAGTAATGCATCTAGTAAATTCTTAGCTTTTAAATACGAGGTTGGTTGAGTACTTTACAAATGTTTTTTATTTTTATTTTGTTTTTACCTGTTTTTTCATTAGAGAGACAGGGAGATGAGAATGAACACAAGTGGAGGCATGGGATTGTCTGGTAAGATGCATTGAAGATCTAGAAGTTCTTTAAATAAACAAGCTGTTTTGATTCCAGAAAGAACTATTATTAGTGTTTCTCCTTTTTTTTGTTAAACCCTACTAAGCAAAGTGTCTTGTAAATATTAGTACAAAGTGTCCAGAGGATCATATATTAAGAGTTAATAAATCAATTGTGAGAAAATTAAGGCGCTTAAAAGGTATAAAAAAAGTCTTAATCTTGTTTTTACGAGGTCCTAAATTTTGTTCAAGCGTTCTCCAAAGTGTTTGACTCCAAAAAAAAGCATAAATATATTTATTTTCCTCGATTGGTTTGAGCCGGGTGCGTCCAGCCAAGCTCCTCTGCCCAGGTGATGTCACGTAGTTTGCAACAAACGCTTGAAGGTGATGTGACACTCTCCACATGTAGCGAACCAATAGAGCACGGCTGTTCAATTGGCGGCCGGCGAGGCAATTTGTTCTGGCCCTCCAAATAGTGTGACCAAGACATTAAAAATAAACTTAGGTCAGTCGAAAAACGACTAATAAAGTTATGAAGTGACATGCGTCTGTTTAATACAGCATGAGCTGCATTTGAAGGCTGCACAGAGCGCGAGTCACCTGACATTTGGATACTTGAGCTTAAAGGCTTCCTAACAGCAGTTATGCCACCTTTGTGCTAGTTTAAAGTTCTTTGCTTATATAGCTACACTGAGGCTATATGCACCCACACTGGTATAGCAGTGGACCATTCACATATCGCATCTTTTCCATGTACAAGTTCGTTATTTCCAATATTATAGTATATGCCAATATGCGTGCACAAGCGTAGCGTCTTTCAGAAGCACCAAGTAGAAAACATCTCACCCCATAGCGGAGAGAGTTGTGCGTGGCTTTCAGTGCAATGTAAACAAAAAGATATGTTAGACAAATTATCACAAATTATAAAAATAATTATGTAGGAACGCAGATGATAACAACAATTCATTTAAATGCTTACCTAATATAAAGCTTAAATTTACATTAGATGTGATAACCGTGAAACGGTTATCTTCAGACTATAATTGTACAACCAAAATCTATAATTAAAATTACCAAAATTAAACTGCTTTTGTTGTACTTTGAAATACAACATTTGAATGTTTGTTTAAAAAAAGCCACATTGCAGTGATGTAATCTAGTTTCAAAATACAGTATATTAACATTTTAATATAGAAAAATGCAATATGGATGTCTTAAGGAGCAAAAATAAAACATATAGGCTCTTATATTGCAAGTCATAACTCTCCGGCCCCTCATTTGGGATGCTTTTCGTGAACTTGCCCCCATGACAAACTAATTAAATAGCCCTGCCATAAAACAAAACAGATGGCGAAATGGGATAATGCAAGTTTGCATACCTGGGTTGGAAACGAGTTTTAAACAGTCGTTGAAACCTTTAGCTTAAGACAACAACATATTTTATTCTTTAAGGTTTGTTTCTTCCGAGGTTATCTAAGTTCAATGAAGCACAACCGTGCAAGAGATTTTTTTAACTACAGCTGTTTAATATGGTATGATACTGATTAGAACTTGGAAGTGGCAATGAGGTCTTAATATTCTGAGAAGGTCTTTTAAAAGTCATAAAAAGGTATTGAAATTACCTTTAGGATTCCTGCATATACCCTATAGTAAGCATAAGTTCTTTATCATAAATCTTACTATAAATCAAGCTATATGATTATAAATTCTAATGTAGCATGGAACAAACAAACAAAAAAATACACAAACCAGTTTATAGTCTTTGTGAGGTTTGTAAGCCGTTATAAAAATATACATTTGAGGTTGTGCTTTACAGGGTTATTGACACTAATGTTTACCCCTTTTAAAAATTGAATAGATATGTCATTTGGATCACCAAACCAGAAGTTCTCATTGACCGGAATGAGCTTTGATGGACACCAGGGACTAAGTGGATCAACACAAGGGGGCCTAGCGTCCAACGAAATGGTAATGTTTTCATGAGTTGAAAGCATGAGTGAATGTGAGCGTGTGTGTGTGTGTGGGGGGGTCATTTTTGGTCTATATTGTTTGAGGTGACCTGTAGTGGTTTATAAGAAATGAGGGACTTTTCTGTTTGTAAGTGGATGGATTTTTTATAGGCTTGTCAGTGGACAGCGCTTTTATTTACTTCCTTGGGATTTGATTATATTGCCTCCATCTAGTGGTAGATGTTGTTGACCACACTTAAGCTCAGCTTCCCTTATTTTTCTTTTTGTTGCTTTACAAGTCTGTCTGTACTAAAGCCCAGATATTTTATACATGTTTATGACTCCTACTTGTAAGTCCTGTCTAAACGACCAATAAAGACAGGCATTTTGCACTCTGTTTGATGTGTAGTCTTTAATTTTGCAATGTGCCATCAAACACCCAGTGAAACGAAATGAGAAGCAATACCCTATGAAATGCTGTGCTTGTTTTTGTGTTGAAGTACTGTAGTTTTATTTTTTACTCTTGCAAATCCATGGCGAAGGCATGTCAATGTTGCGATGGTAATTACGTGGAAATGCAATTTCCATGCTTGTAGCTCTCTGTAGTTTTGAGACACTGGGCATTTAGTACTGATGGATTTTAAAAGCAACTTAATCTAAAATAGATATGAAATGAATCTACAGTCTCGATGATGTTGCTGAGCTTTTAAAGTGCTGGTTGGTTTTTGTTGGCATTCGTATTTGGATTTTGTTGCTTTTGAAAGGAGAAAATGGAGTTGGGATTTATACATATTTTCTGTACATAAAGGAGATTGGGAGTTTTACTTGATGGTACGCATTCACAAATCACCAAATGCTCATCTCTAAACAAGACCAATACAATAGCTTGGATTAATGTAACTGCACAGATTCTTCAAAGGGGCTATATGTGAGAATTTGTACACCCTGGTCTTATTTGAACAGACTATTATCAAAGGTGTGGCATTATGTTTACTCAACAGGAACCTTTCATCTGTTCTGACATGAAGACAAGTGTTTAGAAAATGTTCAGGATAATGAAGGAAGAGCTAATTTGTACGGAAAAATCATGGCATAATGCAAAAAAAGAGATTAATCCATACTATAGCCTAAATTATTACAATTGCAAAAATGATACTGGTTAGTTGCTGAGCTTCTCATGCACTACATCATACACACACACACACACTAGTGTAAAAAATGTTGATATTTTCTTAAGTATCGATACTGGAATATTTAAAACGATACAGTCCTGCTTTTGGTTTGTATCAATACCAGTTTGGCTCTTTTCTCACCAGCAGCAGTTGACTCATGTGCTGCACGTGAGGGCTCTACAGTACACAGCCACATCTCCTCGGTGTCCACTATTAATTTATTTAACATTCAGTGCACAATAATGAAGTGCAAAACAGAAAGGCTTGACTTCAGAAAGTGATTACTGCGGTTTCACTTTTATTTAAATCAGAAAATAAGATTATGTAATAGTCTTTAGTGTGATATCTCGGTATATAATATTTTATTTTGTGCTATTTGGACTCGAGGGCTGTTGGCGTAGGCCTACAATAATATTTGATTTTACTTTTTAATATTTTATAAATTAAATATGGATTATTCCTCGCTATATTGAAAATGGTAGTGAATATCAATATTTTTCTTAACGTATCAAAGTTAGAAATTTATGACATCGCTAACGCATGTGTACACACACACACATTTACATTTAGCAGATGCTTTTGTTACAATTGTTACAATCCGCATGATAGTTGTTTACATGTATAAAAAATAGTGCTGTTGCTCTCAGCAGACGTGGCATCTTGTTCATTAACAGTTTAACAACAATATATTACCCAACTTTATCAAAGGCTGAAATAAATTTTGCTATCAAGTGAGGGAATTATGTCATTAGCCCCTTTCACACAATTTTTCCAGAAAATTACCAGTTAATAATCATAAAGAGATTGTGTGTAAACCGGCCCTTTTAAAAGAATAAGAAGTTGTAACCTTTTCAGTGAACTGCAAATTCGTGTGTCTATGTGAAGAGACAGAAAATTATCTTTATTGCTATATCGGCATGTACACGTCCAGAGCACGCTGACATGAGAGGTCTATGCACGTCTGTTAGACAATAAGCTTCTTGTCAGTTTAATTGTACTTATTCAAAGACTTTTTGTGTGATTTACCAACTGGGGATTTTGGTAGTCTTGTTATACAGAGGGTCTGACAAGCTGCATCACATTCAAACTTCAACTCCACTGTAGACAATTGCTATAAATAGCAAACATATATTTTTTAATATAATACTCTTAAGTATTGTTTGTCTTTTGAAACGCAGCTGTGTGAAATGAGAAAGTTTGAAAGGAATGAGGCTGTCAACAAAAAAGATTGACTCCATGCTTACAAATACAAGCGCAACTGCTAAGAGGTTTCTTCTGGTTTTGATGTTGCAGAATTTACCAGTATTTTGTAATGTGTGAATTGAGCTTTTCAAAAAAGAAAGGGAAAAAACTCCCATTTCCTGTGTGAACAATGCGTTTTTAATTGTTTTTTTAATTCAGCTCTGGTAATTTTACAGCAATTTATTGGTATTACTGTGTGAAAGGGGCTCCTTTCAGATTCTAGTAAATAAGTGAATTGCAGCCAGCAACATTCTGCTTGTGCATACGCTCAGTGACCCTTGTTGTAGCTGGTAATAATGGTTTTTGAATTCTGCATATAGCCCCTTTGTGCATTTGAAGTCTATACATACTGACACAATTTATACTACATATTTAACTGAAGATGTGTTGCATGATTGATTGGTGCTTTTGCTGCATCAAGCTTATAACTGAACATTCTGAAAACTTATTTACAATCATTGATTTTAAAAGTGTGGGAATGAGTTTACCTTCCAATAGAATTCAGCAAGAAGGACCCGTTTATCTGCCATGTTTTAGAGAGACATGAGTAAATGCGTAAAATTTGGAAGTGAATCTGTGTGCATACATCTCAAACTGTTGATCTAAATCTCGATTCTATTGAACCTTTATGAGTGGAACGAACAACTGGATTTTGCATTTAGCAAAGGAATTTTATTTTCATTGAGCTGTGATGTTTTTTTTATGAGTTCAAAGGCAAGTATATTTCGTTTTGTATGTGAATGTGTAAAGTGGGCAAGGATCTTTCTTTTTACTTCTTTTACTCATTTTTAACTTCTAAAGTCAACATGAAATCAAAATGGACCACAAATGATTTTTAAAGTGTTTTGTAAAAGTTATTCTAATCAACAATCTTTGTAATTTTATAACATGCTCCTCTTTAGACTTTTCTCCTTTATGATGTTACCAAGGCAAAGTAAATTTAGGCCTATGAGATCTTGTGTATCAATCGAAAGTATCATTAATGTACAAATCTGAGTTTCGTCTGAATACAGAATTTTCTTTGAATATCATGTTTCACTTTGAAATATTGCCTAGTGAAAGAAAAATGGGTTGCAAATGCAGTTTCATGTTGACTTTAAGTGGTCAATCATTTTTGTAGAAATAATTGACCCATCAACATGATGTAGTGGCAGATCTTTATACAGATTATCAATATGCTGCAGCAGTGTTGAAAAACCCATTCAACTACCATGTTTTCAGATTTTGAGGATTTATGATCAGAGTTTTGGAATCCACTTCAGCATTTATTTATTTTTTTTGATTGGTCAAATTATTCAGTTGAACATATGACATGTAAATAAGAAAATGCTGCTTGTTTTAAATGCAATCTCAGGATGTCATTTTTTTACACTGCAGATATATTTCACCCAATCAGCTATAACAAATGCATGATTTAACACTTACAAACGTCTAATCAATGTTGTACCGTACTTTCTGGAGACAAGTGACATTTCATTCTTGGCCATATCAAAGTTACACTATTTATTTGAACAATATTACATGTAAATAAGAAAATGCTGCTTATTTTAAATGCAAACTCAGGATGTCATTTGTTACACTGCAGATATTTTTCACCCAATCAACTATCGCAACTGCATGCTTTGACATTTACAAGCGTCAAATCAATTTTGTACCGTATTTTCTGGAAATAAGTGACATTTCAAATTAAATCAAATTACGCTGTGTGAAAAACAATTAAGTTGCGTTGGTGTATGCTGCATTTTGTAATTTTCAGAAATGTAAAAATAAAATAAATAAAAGCTACCGGTAGCTTTTGGTAGGGTGACCACCCATTCTGCATTTTGTAGGGCAATCTTGAAATGGGAAACATTTTGTCCTGTAAAATGTACGTTGTGTCCCATTACATTTTGTCTTGTTTTCTACCCTGAAACTAAAAAAACGTGTTAACACTACAAAGTGTAAATGGTTTTCTGAATAGCCATTTGCACTGTTGTCATATAGGCACGTTAGGAAAAAATAACCGACCATAGTGAACATTCATGTTTGTTTTTTTTTTTCCAACTTGTGGTCACAATGAAAAAGAATATATTAATAGGTAAACTCATATGTTATTCCCAAAACTTCTAGATATATAACGCAAAACAACGTCCTGGGGCTGGGCCGATAAACAATATTATATTGAACTGTGATAATTTGTCAATAACAATGATAAACTCTGGACCTTTTTACTCTATATTGATCTAAGAGGCAATCACACAGTAGAACTGTGCAACAATGGGAATCTCGAAGTGTGTTGATGTAGCAAATTTTTGACCACAGAAGATATATCAGCTGAAAATGTTGTGCCATTTAATGGAACTCTGAATTTGTCTTCAGTCATTGTTGCGGTACTCTTTTAAATCTGGAGGTATTAACTTATGTCGAAATATATATTGTTGTCTTCAATATGGACAAAACAATTATCGAGATTGCATTTTTTTGCCATATTGCCCAGCCCTAAAACGTCCTGCTTGAAGCTGTCAAATCTTATTAAATACAAGTGTACGGTGCACTGGATTTGGTAAAATGCTGCTAAATGTATTACTTGGTTCACTTTGTAAACTGAATTAGTCCTGAGGGATTGCATGACTCAAACTTCATACATTTTAGTACCAGTCACAAATGCAAAGCTTATTGGCAATACATTTTCTGTAAATCAGTATTTATATATTTTAATAGTAAATGCATCTCTTGCGCCAAATTCCACAATCACATCTGTTGTCGCAACAGTATAGTGACCTGGTGGTCTCCTTACCGGTAGCCCTTTGAAACATTTATAAATGTGTTTTTTTGTTCTGTAACTCCATAATTTAACTGCATTCAAAATAAAAAATGGAAAAAAAGAACGTGCAACAAATTCTTACAAATACTCATATAAACGTATAAATATTAAGCCTAAACTGTTTTAGCAAATTAAACTTTTGGATATGCACTATACAAATTGTTGTGTTATCCCCTTCATTTGCCACAAATCAAGATACGGATGCATTGTGCAAGTTTGCCGCTTTGGAATCTGTATCAGATAGTAAAAGAAAAATGGAACTTATGTTTTAGAAAATACGGTAAATATGAAATTAGTTAAATATTAAACATATTTCTCTAATGCTAAATAGTTCATTAAATGGCCTAGAATTAAATAAGTCTATTACAGATTTTCAAATGTAATTATGTAAAACTCTTCATAAAGCATATAATTTCAAATTGGTGAAAAATGTTTACATCACAAATATCTTGAAACAAATTTCGTGCTCTTGTTAGCATGTGTAATTAAGGAGTTTTGTCTTGTAGAAAAAGTACATAATCGTATGAAGTAATACCATGTTTTGGTAATCCAAAACTCATGATAACCGTAGCCTTGACCGGTTCAAAACGAGGCTAGTTTCTCTATCCTGCAGTATTTATCATAGCAGCGCTGTTGGAATGCAATGTAATGGGATTTGACTAATGAATACATTACCCTCTCTTCCTTTTCCTATGTCACCTCTGGCACCTGTGGATCTGCGTGTTGGAACTGTTTCGCCGATTGTTTTCCTTGGATCCCACTTTTATTATTCTTTGCTCAATATATGAACTCATGGAACTTGCTTGGTTTCTTTTGACCCCTTACTGATGGACGTAAACTTCGTAATTTCTGTCAAACTAAATGATACATGACTGAAACGGTCAATGTAGCGCAATGATCGTTTCCAGCAAGGTGGCTCAGGGGGTCAGAGGGGCATTGGTGCTGGAAATTCAGGATTTGGCAGGGTCCGTGAGGAATTTGATGGACCTGCCAAGAAGCCACGCTTCTGATCTGGCACTTTAAAAGCAAAGCTTGTATGTGGAATTCCAGAGACTCTGATTTAGAGTCACAATTGATGTATTTAAGTTTAAAGAATTTTCTTGCAGTTTTAGCCTGAAAACTCATCCCATTTGTGGCAAGTTTTTTTTTCATCATATTTTTATTTTGTATTCTTAATAGGTTTAATAATAAAACAACTGAAGTCAGAACAAGCATAGTGCTTCTAACATGTAATCCCTACTCGTACTAGTCTTTATCTTGTCATGTTGCTTGTGTTATACTGGTGAATATTGTAAATTTGTTCTGATCTTTCTATGGCTGTGTTCTGTGCCATTCACATTTAAAATACTTCATGTACATTTTCAATAAAGAGTGCAGTTGGTTCTCCCAAACCCCATTCAGGTGTTGGCACAGTTTTTAATTTTGGGTCAGACATGTTTATCTGGCTCCTACAGGCATTTAGTATATCTTCTTAATCTTAAATGGTGTTGTTTAGTTGCACATCTTACAGATTTGTTTATATTAAAATTTTTAAGCTCTGATATATCTTTTCAACAGCCAGTTAAAAGTAAACTGCTTTATGGCTTGTTTATCTTTTTGTGCAAATTTTTTATTTATTTTTTTAGAAATTCTGGGTGCTTTCACACCTGTGGATTGATTATTTTGTTCCGAAACAGGGATTAAATGGTTGCAATGTTTGTTTGTTTTTTGTTCTTGGTTCGGTTCACTTTCACACTGCAAAGTTTTTGAACGAACCAAAATGGTTAAAACAAGTCACGTGCGAATAAACTCCCCTTATATAGGTCCGAGTTCCACAGTTTATTTAGCCCGCTCTGCTTTCGTGCATCTTTATTTTAATTTATGACGATGAGCAATAAGACATTATAAGCAAAAAGCTGTGCTTTAATTTTGAATGGTGACACCCACAGACATCATCACCAGATATCTATAAGAAGTAAGACTCTTTCATACATAGCCATTGGCTTATGCATCATAGGCCTTACATTACAAAGAGAAATAACAGATAAACCAAGACATTAGTTAAACAGTGAATAAACAGCTCTCGTTAATAGTTATGCTTTCACTTTAGTATTTTATATGAAACGCACATTTACCAGTAGGAGTGACATCCCAGGTTCAGAAACAAAAGTCTAGGTGTGAAAGCACCCTCAATTTGACTAAAATTACATATTAGCCATTAAGATTTTTTTTTAAATAAGAGATTGAGTCAGATCAGTGATTTTAAATTTGCTATAGTTATTAAAGCTTTCCTTATTTTCCCCATCCATGCCTTTTGTTAATGGAATTTTGGAACTTTCCAGCTATTCAGTTTTTCCACCAATCCATGCTTTTTAAAGTTAAGTCTTTTTCATACGGAATGTGGCTCAATAGTGTAACAATTTGGCAGCAAATTGCTTTCACAAAGCACAACATGCTAATCTGTCTGATAGCAGCTAATTTTTACAATCTGTACTGTTTTGTGCAAAACTCACTTTTTTTAAACTCGCTTTTTAAAAACTCGTTTAACATGAAACTTTATTTTTTGTAACTTTTGTAATGGGCAGTCATGCATTTTTCCAGTGTTTTCTTTTTTTTTAAACTGAACGCTGCTGCCTTTTTTTGTGTGTGTGTGTAATTATCTTTTATTAAAATAACTAAGCACACAATGTATTTATTCATAATCATTTTTGTTTGGCTTTGTCTAATCTGTAGAGATGTTTTAGTTCTTTGTATATGGAACTTTAAACAAAGAAGCATCCAGGATGTCATCATTTGGAAGGCAGGAGTTATCGCATATGATTGACAGGTCTGATCAAGTGAAAGATGCGACTCTTATTCATCTATCACCCAGAAGAAACTCAGTGCTCTGTATGCTGTCAAACTTTCGAAATTGCATTTGCCAGTTTAACGTTAATAGAAATGACATTCAGTAAACGTAATCTTCGACAATTTTTTTTTTCCCCCAAACATCCATTCGATTTTCTCAGTTGTTTTACTCTTCATCTGCAGTTGCATTGTTTTTTTTCATAAACCGTTCCAATAATTTAGTCCTTGTTTTGTCATGCTACAATTGGCCATGGCTGGTTTGGATAGCTCTATAGGCATCTGGAGTGGACAGTGGAATGCATGAAGTGATCAACTTTTGATCAATCATCGAAGAGTATCCTAATCAAAAGTGCCTAATGTGACTGGACTCGACCGGTCGTAACCAGCCCTGTAAAAAAATTTAAGCAGTATTGGCGAGGAAGTCTTGACTGACAGACAGTTATTCAGTTACAAGTTCCAACCAGAAGGAAGATTGCACAACAAAGACATCGTGTCCAATGGTCAACAGAAGAATTCCTATTTCATTACGTGGGATTACTACGTTTTGGCTCATGATGGACTTCTTGGAAACTTCAGTAGAGTCATCCTAATAGTTTTTGTTGCATTTTCTAGCTTTTTACAAAAACAGCATTCCTCAGCAAACCATTGGGATTGGAGAAAAAATAGTTTGATTTACCTATTGGAAATGGATGGAATCTGGTATATTGATACCTGTGTATTGAGTTCAATACATATTAGCCACTTACTGAATCGCAAAAAACAAATAAAAATAGTTTGGATACTTAAAATGGATGTCACATCAGAGTTATATTACTCAATGCATAAAGTATTTTTAATTTTTTTTGGTTCACTTGACTGAAAAATCCTTATTAACCAAAAGGAGCAACCAGACATCCTTGCATCACTTTGTAGCTCTTCTTAAAAAGATGAACTTTTAAGCATTTTATGGAATGCAGCAGTGAACCTCACATACTAACATGAAATTGTTTAAGAGTTTGGCTGTTAAAGGGGAAAAAACTAAAACTGTAAACAGACATGTATCATTCTTTCCAGTTTAAACAAATTTTATAAAATTAGTATAGACCATTTCATTGTGGTGATGACATTGGCCCATAAACTTCCTGCTTCTTGTCAAACTATTTCATAACTAAAGAGGCACTTCAATCACAGCTTTACATTGAAATAGCTGTCCTAACATTATTTATCAATACGTTAAACTTATTGGATTCTCAGAAGCAATGGAAATGAGAAATGTAAAAGAGGAAATTCTTTAGGACCATTGTTATGTCAATAAGGAAAGTTAGTGTTGAATTCAAAGCATCACTGGATGTTTGTCTTTTTTTCTTTTTTCTTTTTCTTTTTTTGTTAAACTATACCCAGGCCTAGTATATTGTTTGCTGCTGCTTTGGGCAAGTCCTTCAGACTATGGTTTTGCTTTTTTTTTTTTTTTTTTTTAACACCAGTTAATATATAAATTGCAATATATATTGTAATTTGAATGAAATTGTTATTTGGTGTTATGGCGTTTGTCCTGGGGCTCTAATTTTTATCCAAGTAGAACTAAAGTAAAGGTTACCAGGTGATAAAGATATTTCACCAATAAATGTCTTGTTTTTTTACTTCCTCCTTTCCAAGCCTATAATTTTCTAGTTGTGATGGATTATTTTGGAGGGAAATAATGACATTTTCTGCTTGATAATATTAATGTAAATTAAGCAGTACTTTATATAGCATTCACAGGACCACCTCAGAGATCCTGTTTTATTTTCTGGTGTTGTAGTGAAGTTATTAGTATTTAAAACGCCAAGAAAACAAAATTTCTTGCTTTATCTCAGTGTTTTTCTATCACTACATAGAACTTTATATAAAAAAAAAATTCTAATGCAAAAAAGCTTAAGGACTACCTTAACATCTTAATTGCAGTGACTTTAGGCATGCAGGTTCATTCTACAGTTTGTATAAGCAAAATTCAAAAAGAAAATCAAAGCTTCTTGAACAAAAAAAAATAACATTTATTTTGCTGGAAACTATTTAATACATCTACACAACTTTTTTGGTAAGTTAATTGATATACATTGCACTTAAACTTGCTCTGCTACTGTAGTTGACACATTTATAGATTTAATTTATATTTAAGCTTAATTTCTATATTGCAAATAATTTGAAGTTAATATTTAGGGGGAAAAGCCATACTGGCTTTAAACCTTTTAGCGGATGAATTTATTAAATAGCTATTTTAACAATGCATCTTGTAATTATTAGTGTCATTTTTTTATTTGTAAATATACAATTATTGTTTTGTAACATATATTGTTTTATATGCAAATTGCATGATGTGAGTAGCCTCTACATCATATTTAGCATTTGGTTTTTGTACTTATTCTATACCATTATTGGAGTACAAGTCACTGTTTTCTTTGGAGTGAAGAAATGGCTAACATTAACTTTTACCATCTTCACTTTTATTAACAGTTAAACCAAGTTTTTCAAGAATTTGGGCCTGTAATTGCTAACATTTATATGCCATAATCAATGATTACTTTATGTAATTAAAGCAATTTTAAACTTAAGAATGGAGCTGGGAAAAGGTAATTTCACATACAGATTATTCCAAAATACATTGTGATAAAATTGTGTTGTCTTTTGTTGGTTGTCTATACTTTTTTTTTTCTTAACAGGTTTGCTCGTGACTTCTGAAGTATCTTCGAGTTTGGAGTTTGGGATTTTTAGCCATGTTTTGCCTATATAAGTCCCATAAGGACCCACTCATCAGCTGTCTGCACATGCCTACAAAATGGCTAGATGTTTTGCAGAGCAGCAGGCTCTAGTCTGATTGGCTGACTATTGGTTTCCAGGAGGTGTACTTGCGTTTCCATCATCTTCAGTAAACACTTCAAGGGAAGAACTAGTTGCTGTATTTGTCAAAGTTAGTGTCTTGAGGCATTACATCTTTAAAAGCTTTTAAGATTGCTACCAAGACACTTGGCAGCAAGTAAACAAGCCATCTTTGATGACACCAGTATTATATGCCTATTATTATTCGTGTTTTTACAATGCCATGTTTTACAACAGTTGGTCAGTTTGCAATTTCTCTTAGGCTAGGTCATTTGATTTTGACCGAATAATTATATATTATTCCACTACAAAAGACCCTCTGGCATGAAGTTTTTAACTTAACAGTAATTATATCTTTTGGGCTTATTTTTGTCCAATTTGATAAAAAGAAAAAGAAATTACACTTTGCTTTTATATTTTTATGGTTTTTACACTACTTTTAGAAGAGTTTATCAAAGCCTACAGTTCTAAGTTGATAATATTCATTTTTCTTTTCAGATTTCTTATTTTCTCAAGTTTATTTGGAATAGAAAATGGCTTCAAACTTTGTTTTTGATGTCATTCTAAAGATGAAACTTCAGAATTCGATTTCTTAAAAACGGTCTTACTTGTAATTAGGTTAGGCCGATAGACGATGCCATCGCCAATGGCCAATAGACAACACGATGCTGAGCTGGCATAGGCGATCTTCCACCCCGCCCCTGTCGCAAACCCGCTCACAAAAAACACACACTGAGGCCCCGTTTACGCTAATACGTCTTAGTATTAAAATGGCATTTTAGAATGAAGATGATCCACATCAACACCGTGTTTTACCTACAGTAGGTAGTTGAAACAGTAGGCTACATATAATTAATTTGTTATTAGTTAATTATTTATTCATAATTAATTCACCTTCGCCTTTGACAACGATGCCATCGTCCATCGCGATGTTTCACATTAGACATCATTTGCAACCCTAAATTGTAAATGACTTCTTAAAGCTTGGAATAGTTATTGTCCCTGAATATCAATGATTACAAATCTTTCAGAACTAGTATTGGGTAAAATTTAAAATAGTAACTAAAGTAACTAAGTTTCGTATCCCATGAAAACAAAATGTGGGATTACTTTTCCTTTTTAGATAATTTGAAGTTACTGTCAAAGTACCTGACAGAAATTAACCAATTCAACAGTTCTGTTTAAATCAATTCAGAAGCAGAGACATTTTTTTTTATTTGTACAAATATATTGCTAATTTAAATGTATTTTTAGACTAAAAAGTGCATTGAAATTGTAGCAACTAATTCATTAAATACCTAGTTTAACAAGACATCTTGTTATTAATTATGTCATATTATTCTTGTAAATATACAATTATTGCTAAAGTAATTTGTATGCAAATTGCATGATGTGAGTAGGTTCTACATCATTTTGGCACTTTGATTTTTGTACTTAAATATACTTGTTCTTTACTGCCATTATTGGCGTATTAGTCACTCACTGTTTTCTTCAGAGTGATGAAATTGTTAACATTAGTTTTGCAGTCTTCAGTTCTATTAACAATTAAAGCAAGAATTTCAATATTTTGTTGTTGCTATCATTTGAAAACCTTAATTACTCAATGCACCTCTTAATGCTTTCTGCATGAAGCCATAAGGCTTGTTGATTTTCTATTTTATTTTTTTACTTATTCAAGATCCTTTGAGCAGTTTTATTTGGTTAAAATTAAATAAGTAATAAATTGGTAGTACTGGTGAATTTCAATCTTACGCCAAAACCTGCTTTCTTTTTTATTAATGAATCTTATCAAACAGTCATTGCAGAAGCTGAATTTAAAAACACATGCAATACCGTATGGCTGCGGTTTGTTTATGTTTGTACCAGATTTTTGTCGCTCTACAGGAGTGATGAATGCACAGATTATGCTTAACTTTGAGGAAGATCCTGATGCAACGTTTCCAAATTTCACACATTATTTTGACTTTCTTAATGAAATCCTTTTGTGTTGGAAGTGTTCTTATTCCTACCTGAAACTTTAGCTTGCTAGTTGCTTGGAAATTAGCAGGAAGGAAGAAAACAATATAAAAGACTTCTCAATTTACAAGAGCACCACACTACCACTTGGTAAGTGCACAACGCATGGTTACTTTACAGTCTGCCAAGTCCTGCAAGCAAGCTACTGTAGGGAGGGTGTGGGTTACTGTTTTTATCTTTATAGTTTTGCTACTTTTGTTTAATACTATTTATTTTGAAATCCAGGAGCGATGAAATATAAAAATAAAAAATAGCTGATGAAATCGCTCACACTAAATCTAAAGCAGTGTTAATAAATAAAAATCACTCGCCCTTGTTTCATTCCAAACCTGTATAATTTTCATTTTTGAGTAACATTAACTCCACAGCAAGTTTTAACAGTCATTATTCAATGGAGCTCAAAGCCTTTCTTAAAAGATAGTTTTAGGAATATTTGTTGGAAACTGCTTGTGCTGTTTTATACTTCATACTTTTATGAACCCTTAGAGGCCGAAATAGAACTATCGTCCCAACTTTGGATAATAGGTTCCCCTTCAGGATGATTTTAAAAGATCTAATTCAGTTAACTCTAAAAGGTACAAGACAAATGTGGATTTTTTTTATGGCATATGGGACCACAACTTCAGTGAGAGGAAATGTATGTAGGTTTGGAGTGATGCAAGGTATAGTAAATGACTTTTTAAATTGTATTAATTGAATTTATTCTATCGACTGAAACAATTTTATTTTCCACATTGAAGCTTTTGGAATTGGGCATTCACATTATTGGAATATTTTTGTCTTTTCATATATTTCTATTAATTTAAGGGGCTATTTTAATATTTTTTATAATCGTTTTGTTTAGTAACTTAAATTAAGTCATAATTTCACCTCTAACATGCAAGTAAAACTGTAATGCTAACATGAATTTTTTTTTTTTTCCACTAGCAGTCCTTACACGTGAGTTATGGCCTGTTTTCACTGAGTGGTATGGAAAGGGTTCAGTATGCTTTTATGTCTGTTTCCACTGTCAAAAAGGTACCAAAAGTGAACTGTACCTTTTCGAAAGGGTACCAAAAGGTCGAGTGAGACGTGCAGCTGAATGCTATTGGTTTACAGAGAAACAACACTAGCTTGTGTACAAGCCAGGAGAATGAAAACAAAGAAAATGCTGTTTTTAAATTCACAGCCGAGACATTACACCGTAATAATATATACCTATAATAGCAAACCATGGTCTACCCGAGATCAAACAAATCTTATCTTGATGAGCAGCCTCCAAGCCAAGAATAGATGAATCCGCTGTGTGTCCTGTTGTTTACGAGAGCATGAGTGGTTTCACTTTTTCTAGAGGGCTCAATTTGCGATCACTCGTCTATATTTAAAATAACGAACTTGAGCTGATTATAATTATGTGTGCGTGATTGTGTAAGTGCTTCTGACATCTGATCCTTTCAGAAACGGACAAATGCGAGAGTGAAGTGCGGAAAGAATACTATAAAATTTATAAAATTGTTATAATTATATATATTATAAACAATCTTATTATTAAAGATTTTAACTTGCACGTGCCGGTAAAGAATAAAGATGAGAGGTTTGTGCTTACTCTATAGGTTTTGTATCATTTACCCAAAAAAGCCCTAAATGTATGTTTTGGGTATTTTTGTTTTTGTAATTAGTAACATTTTAGAGACTTATTCTCTTTGTGTGTTCATATATATATATATATATATATATATATATATATATATATATATATATATATATATATATATATATATATATATATATATATATATATATAATTGCAGTTACAGTATTTTGATATTGATCTACCATATTTAAATCATGTTCATGGAAAAGTTAGTTATCATTAATATCGTTTATACACAAGTAGATCTATTTAAGTGTGTAAAGCATCTGTTTTGTATAAATGTGAACCACCCGTATAGCTTTACTTTGACGTTTCAAGCAAGAATGATGTCGACTGCAACTCTGTTGTACACCACACCCACCAAAAGGGTACCATTTTGGAAGTGAAGACGCAAGCCCTGGTAAAGGCGACCTAAACTGTACCATACCATTCAGTGGAAAAGAGGCTTTATTGTAGGTGGATGATCAATGCATCCCGTCGAAATACTTAATGTTGGGCCAGTGCTCACATAAGCCATTGTTGTTCTGATTGATCATTTGGTGACTGATTCTTATAACTTGAATTTTTTAATATTTTTTTTTTTTTTCAAATAAAATAAATTTCAAGACACAAATGTAACATTTTCTGCTTTAAAGAGCCTGTTTTATTTTCCTAGTATTCCCTTTGCATGTAGTCAAAACAGTACACTGAGACTGCACTGGATACCACTGACTGCATAACCAGACTCTATGGTTAACTTTTTCTTCCTTTTGGCAGAAAACACTGAAATATGCATTTTAGGCTCTTGAGATATTAGCAACTGTGGCAAGAGCTTGTCTCTGTCTGTATTGTGTATTGAGTGAATGGTGGTGCTATAGCTGAGCATTAGGGGCCAGTGTCCAGCTTACCCACAGACTCCAGCAGTTGGTAACATTGAGGATTAGTTCTACAGATCAGTGGACAGTTGAGCCTGGAGTTATTTGCATCAAGAGGTATGCTTGCATATCACCGGAAAAGGTAAGTGATTTGTCTTTTTTTTGTTTCATGAAAATAAAGTGCTTCACTTCCTTCATCAGCCGTGTTGAAATACTACCTGAGTTCTGGCATCACACTCCTGAAAATGGTTTCACAGTGCAGAAATGGTTTTTGTAAGCAAATGCTTGTGTTACTCTGACTCCCTCTGTGTGTATTGTAGCTACTCTGTAAGGTTGTCCCACACAGTAGCGCTGCTTCAACAGGCATCATGCGTTTAAGTACTGCACACCTCAACATAGGATGGTGCTGTGACCATGTACTTTTAGATGCAGAAGTGCTCCTTGGGGAATGGGGAGGGATGAACGAAAGCATGCATCTATAATATGCTGCCCCTGTTTTTAGTTCAGTTCTGTTTTTAGTTATAAAGACACTGGAATTGTGTGGTTTTTGTGAGAGGATTTTCTCAATTATGCCTTTGGAAGATTCCTCCAGAACAAAACATTTTGTTTGTTTATTTACTACATAATTTTTAAATTGGTTACTTGAAACTCTACCTTTGATAAACCGACATATTGTAGTAGTGCAATAACAGTGCTGCAGCAAAAAAGTCTAATGTAATGCTGCTATATTTCTTTAGCAGCTATAGAAATATGCTTTGTTTGGTTGTGTATGTTTCCTTTGTCTGTGATTTTAAACTTGAGCAGTAAAATCTAAATGTTGGTTTGTTGCACATGCAGATAGATTTTTTATTTATTAATTTTTTTGCATTAATCAGTGGTGCAAACCTGTTGCCTTTTGGTGAAATTTAGTTTGCATCTTGAAATGAGTCATTTACATTAATCCTGTTGGTCTATAAAAATCGAATTGAGGTGGGGCGCAGGCTCTAAACACAAAGGCTGCAATATAAATATCTATAATCATTTAGACACCTCATTATGGAAGCAAATGCATGACTGTCCTCTGTGTAAAATACTTATGAACTAATAGGGTAAGTGTAGCCCACTACGCCCTCCCCCTACCCCATTAGTTTTGCCTAAACCAGCTGCCGCTCAAGCCCACCCACTGCGTATCAGTTTTACTAAACTACGTATTACTGATCTGTATAGAATTGTCTATTAATAGTTGTCACCCTTTTTATCTCTAGTGAGTTCGCACCCCTGATTAGTTTTGTCAAAATGTGGAGAAAATTGTAATATTCTAATTTGAAAACACTTTTATTTTCAGTAAGCTGTTTATTTTTGCTATTGCAAGGCTGAATTCGAAGCAGCCCCAAACCAGTGTCATGTTATACTGGAGAATAACGTGTTAGACGCCGATAGTCCAGTGGTTGGTGCCTCCATATATGGCACAACAGGCCTCTGGTTGTCCCAAGCTCGAATCTCAGCTTGGGAACATTTCCAAATCATGTCTCCCCTTCTCTCTCACTTAATTTCCTGTCATCCTACTGTCCTATCAAATAAAGCAACACATTAAATCTTAAAAAAATTCTTTGAGAAATGTCACTTTTAGACTACACAAAGTTTTTGGCTTTTTTTTATTTTACTCTGGGTGTTGATTCCTGTAGACCAGTTATTTCGTGTCACATTAAAGAGCCTATTAGGCTTTATAAGAGGTATATTTTGGTTTTGGGGGTCTCCAACAACAGATACATTCATTGTCTTATAATATGCATTTATCGTTACTTTATTATCCCATCTACTCCCATATGATTTGTTCCTTGATTCATATATATTTTTTCCAAACTCCCTTTGCATGACTTAAATCTGCGATATGTTGTCCGATGACCCATGCTGTTGTGATTGGATGAGTACATTCATCACGAGACCAAAAGTAAATGCCCACCACGACTTACCAGCAGTGCCTTGTTCAGACTACAGTATAGAGAATTATTAAAACAATGCAGTTAAACACAAGCACAAGCATATTACTCTATTCTTAACCATAACCCCAAGTAATGACAACAACAACAACACATTGTGTTAATAAAAAAAAAGCTGAACTATTAAAACTGACTGCGCCACGACTGTGAGCTCATTGGAGGTGCGTTTGCTGGGCACATCTCAAACCATTGACTTAAAAAGCAAAAGCAGTGTTTTCCTTGCATGTAAGAATAGCTGATTGTGGCCATAGCAATGACAAATGCCTGGGTATTGTGATCTCAGAAACACATTTAAATCAGTAAAGGAATCTGCACACGTTGAATAGCCCCATAAACGATTTAGCCAAGAAGTGAAACAGTACAAGCCATGCAGGGCAAGTAAAAAGATGCAATTTAAAGCATATTTGCTAGAGAAAATGAAGGCAACTATTTTAATCCCACTAGCAGGTGGTGATCTGGAGAAAGGAAACTAGTGTACTGACAGAGTCTCATACATAGTATTTGGAGCTGAATCTTCCTTTAATAAATGGTCGGTAATTCCTGTTGCAGGCTAGGTTACTGTATGAATCATCATAAATGGAAAAAGGTTGGCTTGCCTGTACTGTGGTATAGGGTTGTGAAAATAAATTTGAACCATTTTTTCTTCACAGCTCCTCATCTCTGGCCATCTCTCAGTGATCAGTCATGATCATCCCAATCCCCTTTCCAAAAGGAAATGACTAAAGATTTGAAACCAACACAATTCACATTCATATAAACAACTCTGACTCTTATCTCTTTTTTTTTTTTCTTTCTTTTTTTTTTTTGGAGAATCAGTAGTTTTAATATTTGTCCACCTTCTGATTTAAACCTCAACTAGAAGTTTTAATTCGCTTAGAGCTGTTACAAACTGTATAGAAAGTCATTTTCAAAAACCTGTTATAGGTGCTCTTTAAAGATATGCATAATGTCATTGTGGCAGTGACTGATTTCCCGAAGTTCATATCTTATTCCCTCCATTTTATTTTTAATCCCCTAAAAAAGGAGGAAAACCAACAGTAAACACTCCACAGCAAAATTCCTATTCCACAATTTCCTGACGACCAAACGAATCATGCCAAAACGAGATGATATTGTGTACATTGAACATAGCATAATATGCTGATTGACTGATCAAGGAACATTTCTCAATGTTTAATCAGTTTGATTCCTATTTTCTGTGTGTGTGGAAAGCATGACTTTTTCTTCCTAGAATAGAAACATCACAACAACAGTTGTCTGAAAGTAAAGGTAAACCTCTTGACTATTTTTTTTTTATTGTATTCAACTAGCTGCACTCATGATGCTTCTGATATTGGGTGACGTTTGTATTATCAGCACACATTTGGCATTCGTCCAGTTTTGACAGTTGATTTCTCAGACTGTAACCCATTGGTCTTTGCCACTCGTCATTTCTTAGGTCTCTGAGTGTAAACTGATCTACTTCACTATATTGCGAAGCCTTTAAGTTTGTCTTGTTGCAAAAAAACTGAGTTTATGGCAGTTTAAGAAGATTTTCTGTCCTTTCTCTGCTCAACCCTTGCAGTTCATTATATTTGGATATCACAATACTGCTGCCTCCACTTACAACAAACTTCCCTATGTGGACCGGGGTGGGAAATACTGGGTAATGAAACCATGCTTAAGCTCTACTATGACCTTTCATTCTTCAAAAACATACTACACTCATTGCAGTGACTGATTTCCAGCAATGTATTGTAGCAGTTGCTCAACACTGTATTAATGGTGCCCTAAAATCAGTCTTGTGAATGTGTGCGTGTTCCTGCTCCTGTGGATGGTTCTTCACCACATACGTGTATCACTGGATCAGCCTTTTTGACTCTGGGTGGATGGGTAAATGTTTGTCTGCACTGTGATCCATTTGCCTTGGTCCCAGCCTGTCATTTTGATAACTATAATAAGGACCATAACTTATTTTAACCTCTATGGAGTGTGATGCCAGAATTGCCCTTGTCCTGATGGCTACTTCAGAGAGCCAGGTCTTTAACCTTACACATTTTAGCAATCCGGGATTGCGTTTGAAGTGTTGTTGTCTGTATGGAAATGAGTTCATCATCTACCCTGTGAATTATTGAGCTTTACAGCAACCATAACATTGTTTCTGCATGAGATTAAATAATAATGGCTCTTTTGCAGTGTATATATAAATATTAGGTATATTTGTATTATTCTAGCTGTAATTCTGAACATTCTTAGCCAGTTACTTACACATTTTTATTTGTGCTTGTAGTTTTGGTGATGCAGGAGTTTTGATTTTTGTAGAAAGAACTAAAATAGCTGTAATTATATTATATTGTATGTTAACCCAATGTATTTTTTCTATATATGTGTATATTTAGAAGTCAATTGTGTAAAGTACTTAAAGTAGGACTTGCTGCGTTACTTTCCTTCTGTATTCTCACTGTTTGTCTCTCACTGCAGGGCTCTCGGGTGATTGAAGCAGGTTAAGAAGCATCGTGCGATTGAAAACATGGGTAAGCTTGGGTTCACTTAAACTGATAGATCACCCAAAAATGTAAATGTAGGCATTGCATTTTGGGATCAAAAAAAGTCCTGTTCACATTCATAAGTGCAGAGAATAGCAACTAGGATTATGGGGGAATAAAGCATTCTTTAGGTAAACGACAGTTTAGTGGAGGGAAAATTTGCATTTTGTTGTATTTGACATGTATACAATAAACCTTTTAAAATAATAAGAATGAAATCTAGACCGTGACTAACAATACAAAAAAATGGAGTTGGATGATGGTCTGACTGACTGACGTTTCTAAAAGACAGTAGATTTATTTCTTGATTTCTCACTAAATGTTTGCTGTGCTGTTAGTCAGAGATTTTCAATGATCGCACAAAGGCAGTCAAAAACCAGATTGTCATCTTTTTAAAGGTATAGTTCACCCAAAAAAAATCAACTTTTCATCGTTTACTCACCCATGACTTGTTCCAAACCAGTTTTATTCTGTTAAACACAAAGAAAGATATTGTGAAGAATGTTTGGATATGGCCACCATTGGCATCCATAGTATTTGTTCTTTCTATGGAAGGCAATGGTTACAGGTTTCAAACATGTTTCAAAATGTCTTGTGGACTCAAAAACATTCTATTGTACTGTCCTGCTTTTTGAATGAGATGGACTCGAGATATTTAGCGACATGTCACGACGGTAAAAATCCTGTATAATTTATGTATTCATTTGTTGTTTTTAATTGTATGTTTATTGATAATGTTCTTGCCATGATATTTTTTGTTGCTGACGTGGTGTTAATCTTGTTTGCTAAACAAAAAAAACTCAAACTAATTTTGAATAAGTCAAGGAGGAGTAGATGAAGGAAGCAAATTTTATTTTGTCAACTACCCCTTTCAGTAAAGAGTTTACTATTAATATTATTATTGTTAGGGATGCACCGAAATGAAATTTGTAGGCTGAAACTGAAAAAGGAAACCAAGGCGAGAAACTGAAACACTTAAATTAATTGTGCTAATTATTAGTAGCATTGCATTTATGGCTATTTACATTTACATTTAGTCATTTAGCAGACGCTTTTATGACTGTACTAATCTTACTGAAATCAAAGCATTGCAATTGCATAAATTAATATTAAAGCGTCACAGAATAAATAAAATTACAAATTATGAAAAAATAAATTTAGGCCATTGCAACAATGGGTTATCACTTCTCCGGATGGGGACTTCAGACAGAGAACATCTAGTTGTTGAGTGGTTGAGCTTATCGTCTGACTGACATTTGAGAGAGTGTGTTTAAACAGGGTCAGTGCATGAATTAAGATTTTTGCATACAGTAGCTCAAGTCAGAACAGAATAGCTTACCTATTATAATTTGAGACACTTTCTTGCAGGATTTCTGCATGAAAAATGCTCTTCATTATAATCCACAGAGACAAGTTGTTGTTTTTTCTTGTGTGCTCGGATATCCCTCTCCTGCATGCGAGTGCGCTCAGTCTCCTACAGGTTCTCCGATCCGTTCATCGATTTGGAAAATTTTGTGCACGCTGCTTTTTCCGAATCAAATTTTTAGATCGAATATAGTCACAATGAAGTGCAGAGGATCCGAATAGAGACACCGCAGATATGCTGCTTCAGACAACATGTGCAAGCCACAATTTCTGTTTGCGTCATCACAACATACTGTTCCGGCCATGTTGTTTCTGCGATAATCTTTCAGTGGCTGAATATTCGGTGCATCCCTAATTATTATTTCTCTATATGTTATAATATTAAGAAGAAAATGGGCTACTTTGGGTTAGTATATGGCTGAATTTTTATTTTTGGGTGAGTTATCACAGTGACTACCAAATGATCTGTCAAGTGTTTGCATGAAGTAAAAAGTTCTTCTCTTTTAGATCTTAAACCGAGGAAGCTGTTCTCTGAACGGTCGACTGACTTTCACAGCCCCAGATGTTCAGTGCTAGATGTTCCTGCACGGTGGACAGAAATGTGCAGGTCTGTAATGAAAACAATATAAATATGCACATATTGCTTATCCTTGTGTATATCAAATAAAAATGACAACATAAATATTTTTATTTATGCATTTAGGTGTGAAATGCTGTATTAAAACAATGTGTCAAATAGTGTGATGTAAGCACATAACTAATTTCATTTTATTTATTTTTTCTTTTCTAGACGTGTTGGAGACTGGCGCAATCTGGCAGATGGCTCTGGATGCCTCAAATATATCTATTTTTTTTTAAATAAACTTAAAATTCCTTCTATGATTGTTTAAGCTTTTCTTTTTAATGATAATCACGTACCTTTATCAGAATGTTGGCATTTTAGATTAGCATATCAGTCTATTACTTAAACTGCGGAGTGAGAGGAAAAACACTTTGTGTGTTGGAGAGTTCGCTAGGTCTATAAACACAGACAGACCTCTGTAACCCAGTAGCACCCAGGCTGCTGTCCAGTATCAATTAAGGTCAAGGTGCTATGTTTCTCTTGTTTTATCACTGTTGTGTCCCATTGGCTGATGCCTACTTCTGGAAAAAGATCAAAAAGGAAAACAAACCTGCAGTCTGCAACGATTGCTACAGTGAATGTGGGTTAGATGGGTTTCCACCAGTGTTTTTTTCAACAAATACACCAAATAATGACCATTTAAAGTGCAGGACTTTCAATAACATACTAAATTCATAGTTTTAGACTGAAAATTAGACAGTCACTCTATATCATTCAGTAATTAGGTTAGTGTTAAACTATATACTGTTGCTACATGCATTCTTTTCTAATACAAGAAACATTTAAAAGGGATAACTCATCCAAAAGTGACAATTTACTCGCTATTTCTTCACTAAAAATGGTTTCAAAGCTTAAGTTCCTTTTCTATTCTCTTGAACACTAAAGAAGATACTTTGAAGAATGCTGAAAACCTGTAACCATTGACTTCCATAGTTTCTTTGACAAGTTACTCACTATTTATTCATTCAAGTGCTTTCAAAGCTTTATACATTTCTTTTCTATTCTCTTGAACACTAAATGAGATAATTTGAAGAATGCTAAAAACCTGTAATGTTGACTCCCAGTTTCTGACAATTTGCTCACTATTTATTCACTCAAGCTTTTCCAAAGCTTTATACGTTTATTTTCTATTCTCTTGAACACTAAAGAAGATTATTTGAAGAATGCTGAAAACCTGTAACCATTGACTTCCATAGTTTCTGACAATTTATTCACTCGAGTGGTTGCAAAACTTTATACATTTCTATTCTCTTAAACACTAAAGGAGATAATTTGAAGAATGCTGAAAACCTGTAACCATTGACTTCCATAGTTTCTTTGACAATTTACTCACTATTTATTCACTCAAGTGCTTCCAAAGCTTTATACGTTTCTTTTCTATTTTCTTAAACACTAAAGAAGATAATTTGAAGAATGCTGAAAACCTTTAACCATTGACTTCCAAAATTCATTTATGACAATTTATTCACTGTTCACTCAAGTGATGCCAAAGCTTTGTTTCTTTTCTGTTCTCTTAAACATTAAAGAAGACACTTTGAAGAAGGCTGAAAAGCTGTAACCATTGACTTTCAGCTTCTTTGACAATTTCCTGACTGTTTCTTCACTTAAGTGGTTTGAAAGCTTTATACATTTCTATTCTCTTGAACACTAAAGGAGATGAAAACCTGTAACCATTGACTTACATAGTTTCTTTGACGATATCCTCACCATTTACTCAAGTGCTCCCAAAGCTTTTCTTTTTTTACTATTCCTTTGAACACTAAAGGAAATATTTTGAAGAATGCTGAAAACCTGTAACCATTGACTTCCATAGTAGGGAAAAGAAATACAATAGAAGCCAATAGATTCCAGCTTTCTTTAGATATCTTCTGTTGTGTTCAACTGAAGAAAGAAACTCAAATATGTTTGAAACATGTAAATTCATAAGTCACTTTTGGGTGGACCATCACTTTAATTGTTATATTGGGATTATTCATTCATTTATTTTATTTTTGGCTTTGTCCCTTTATTAATCCGTGGTCGCCACAGCGGAATGAACCGCCTATATTGGGATTAATTAAACTAAATATAAGTATCAAGTCTGCTCCAGCATCTCTAAGAAATGCTGTAGTGTTTCTTTGCACTGTAAGCTGATGACTGAACAAGGGGAAAGGGAGACTGGGAGGCAGAATTTGGTGGTGTGCGACCAATGGGCTTGCCTGATGTATTTTTAATGCTCATGAATGATTGATCATCGTATGTGAACACATGCACCCCTGAGGGGCGGCTGCAGTGTGTCTGGTGCCGTCCGTTCAGACATGAGTGCTGCCAAAGGAGCTTCTGGACTCAACATGAGCACGGTGGAGTTGAAGCATCAGTGGGCGATGCAGAGAAACCGCAGTCTGGTCCAGACGTACCTGCTGTCCGGCTCAGCGCTTCCTCTTCCCGGCGCACGGATCAGGGATGATTTCAGGCTTCCTTCATTATCCAGATCAACACATGGTCGGACCACCACTGTGCCTCTCAGGTAAGATGATACCTGGCGCCTCCAGGTCTGGGGCTCTGAACTGGGAGCACAGGATCAATTTGAGAAAAGCCATTAATTGCACACTGCAGACAAAATGCTGGGCTCCACACAATCAATGTGTTTAGACAACATGAGGGAAATGAGTTATGAGTTTTTACAAATTTAAGTGGATTGAAAATAAAACTATGAACATTTCCCAAAAGAAAACTGAAGAATTGTGTCGTTTCAGCTTGTTTTAAATAAGTAGTTTAAACTAATTTTCTTGCTGCCTTCATTTAGTTGATTCAAATTAACTTCGTCATCTGAACTTGCATCGATCAAACTGACTAGAAATATTAAATTAAACTGTAAGACCTAAACGATTTAGTTGAAGCCTGACTGTCTTATTAAAATAAGTTACATTAAAATATTTGTTGTCTTGACATTATTACATTTTTCTAGTATTTTTAAAGGGATAGTTCACTCAAAAGTTTAATGTTCTGTTATTTATTTAAACCTGGTTGAGTTTCTTGTTTTCTGTCAAACATGAAAGAAAGCTATTTTGAAAAATGTTAGTATTTTTTTTTTTTCAACTTGCTATGTATGTCAATGACTTCTGGTTTCCATAAAATCTTCAAAATACACTGTTTTGTGTTGAGCAAACTCAAAAATTAGTGAATCTATTTGTGGGTAAGTAAAGGATAATTATGTTTTCTTTTTTTTAGCTAAGCTATGGCTTTAAATTTAGCAACAGGGTGTCTTAAGTCTTAAATTCAATTAAATATTTAGTTGTAGGTCAAAAATAATTTCTAACGGGTCTTAATTGTCTTTTTCAAGTATGGCTAAAAAAAAATCCTTGGTTCTGCAAAATTGATTTGTCTTGGGGTAACACGAATGAAATAAGTCATCTTATGAGTTTTTACTGATAAAAGTGGATTGAACATAGAACAATTAAGCTGTCCAGACACTCAAGAATTGTGTTTTTTCAGCTTGTTTTAAAATAAGTAGTTTAAACAAACAATTGTTTTTTGTTTACACTGTAAAAGAAATCTTGCTGTCCTAAACTTTTTTGTTGATTCTAATGAACTTATCTAGTCATCATTACTTGCATCAATCAAATTAACTAAAAATATTAAGTTAAACTTTGTAAGACTTGAAGACTAAATATTTTTGTTGTATTTTAGAACTGTTTAGATGACTTAAATTAATTTTTATAATTGTGCACATAGTTTAATTACTAAATAATTTGAAGGCAATGAGTTCACTAACTTTTTCAACTTGAGTTTTTTGGGGGGACAACATAATTGTTTTGTGTTCAATCTGCTTAAACAATTAAGTTAACTTGAACAATTTGTGTTGAGACAACCTGAAGCAATTGTGTGAAACCTGTATTTTTAGTGCTGTTAAATTGTGTGAACTTCATTTTCATTTTAACCTTGACATGTCTTTTTCAGTCTTAAATTATTTTAACTTGTTCCAAACATGTTTGAGTTTCTTCTGTTGAACACAAAAGATGATCTTTTGGAAACCATTGACTCCTGGAGTATTTGTTTTTCCTACTATGTAAGTCAATGTGAGACAGATTTTCAGCTCTCTTCAAAATATCTTAACAAAAGCGACATGGGGGCCCAGTGGTTAGCACTGTCGCCTCACAGCAAGATGGTCGCTGGTTCAAGTCCCGGCGGGGTCAGTAGGCATTTCTGTGTGAAGTTTGCATGTTCTCACCGTGTTGACGTACGTTTCCTCTTGGTGTTCCTGACATATACTATGAAAAATCTGAAAACAATTAAGCGCAAGACCAATTTATTTTTAAAAATATGTATATATTAAAAATAAAACATTTTTGAATATTAAATCATCTTTATTTTTTAAGTATTTTAACAGTCGTTTTTCAAAACAGACAAAGCATGGTCAACCATTTGGTAGAGCAGACAGTCAAAGGGTTAATGCTGAGGTGGAGATCAGGAAAAGTCTTAAACTCATATGGACACATTTTATATATGTTTTGTCGTAAATAAAACTCCATTACTGAAGTATGCATTGCTGTAGAATTGTTTTTATTTTAGTCATTTTAATCACCAGTTTCTTGATTCAATTTCTGACCCATTTTTGGTTACCTAAAACCCAGCAGTGTAGTCATTTTTAATTAATAGTTGGGTTAAAAAAATCACAACGTATACGTGTGGGGTTTGTTCCCTTTTTACCCAATGCTGGGTTACCAAAACAACCCAAATGTGGTTTTTAACCTAGCGGTTTTTTAGAGTGCACAGTCCAAACACATGCACTATAGGGAAATTGAATAAGCTAAATTGGTCATAGTGAATGAGTGTATATGAGTGTTTCCCAGTACTGAGTTGCATTTGGAAGGGCATCCGCTGCATAAAACATATGCTGGATATGTTGGCAGTTCATTCCGCTGTGGGGACCCCTGAAGAGACTAAGCTGAAGGAAAATGAATGAATGAAATTGTAAACGTTTGTGTTTTGGGGTGAACTATTCATTTAAATGAAGCAATTCACTCCCTAGAATTGGAGCCTTTTTTATTTTAAAGTGGTTTGAATGAAACTTTCTGTTCACGTGTAAGTGCAGACGCGTCTCTTCATCAGGCAATAACAGGAAGTGTCAAATCCGCTGTGCACAATGGAGAATGAAACCTCTTGAAACTTTAGAATCATTCCTCTTACATGTCAACACACCCAGCGAGCTCGCTGGAAAAAAAACAGCAGCTATATTACACTGATTATCCAGTGACAGCAGCTAATGTTCACTGGGCTTCTCGGGCGGCAGTACAATGTGTGCTGGACACTGTGAATCAAGCAGAAAGTACATCTTTTTCCCCCAAAATATCATTATTTAACATTCATTCATTCATTTTCCTTGGGCTTAGTCTCTATCTTAGTGGTCGCCACAGTGGAATGAACCGCCAACTATTCCAGAATATGTTAGTTAATTCAGTTTTCCCTTTACTGCATGTTTTCGGACTGTGGGGGAAACCGGAGCACCTGGAGGAAACCCACGCCAACACGGGGAGAATATGCAAACTCCACATTGAAATCCCAACTGACCTTTCTGGGGTGTCACGCTGTTTTTACTTTCAACCCTCAAGCAATCCTACCTAGCAAGCTTTTTTGTTTGTTAGTTTGCAAAACTGTTAGTGAAAATGTGCTAAAATTAGTATATTTGCCAAATGCACATGACAAACAGGCAGCAAATTTTCTTAATCTTAGTACTGATCTTACAACACACAATCGCAAAGTATCTTATTCACTCACAAATACTTTTCTATATTAATGTTTCAGTCAGTGTATGTTATACATTTTTCATTTTAATATCATCTTATGTAGTTTAATAGATTATTCTATTTCATCTAATTTATCTCACACATACTTATTAAGTCTCAAAGGCTCATCTGCATATTCTAAATAAGTGTTATTACAAAAAACAGTACTATTGTGAAAAATTGTCATAGCTGTGTGTGTGTCTGTACACTACCTGACAAAAGTCTTGTCGCCTATCCAAGTTTTAGGAAAAGAATTATAACTTGACTTCTAGTTGATCATTTGGTATTAGATGTGGCTTATATGAAAGGCAAAGGCCTCTAGATTATGCTTATTTTACCAAAATAAAATGTGATCATGCCTTGACTTGTAATTATTTAATTAGGACAGTAAGGTCTGACTTTGCTTAGTCAAAAGTTGTCTTTAACAGAAATAATGTCCAGTATAGAATATAAAGTCATGCTGCAGTGGAAACAGAATTAATATAGTGTATGACTCCCATGAGCTTGGAGGACTGCATCCATACATCTCTGCAATGACTCAAATCACTTATTAATAAAGTCATCTGGAATGTCTGAAAGCGTTCTTGCAGGACTCCCAGAGTTCATCAAGATTCTTTAGATTCATCTTCAATGCCTCCTTCTTCGTCTTACCAGAAAAATGCTCAATAATGTTCATGTCCGGTGACTGGGCTGGCCAATCCTGGAGCACCTTGATCTTCTCTGCTTTCAGGAACTTTGATGTGGAGGCTGAGGTAAGAGGAGCGCTATCCAGAATTTGCCCTCTCGTGTGGTTTGTAATGTAATGGGCAGCACAGATGTCTTGATACCTCAGGCTGTTAATGTTGCCATCCACTCTGCAGATCTCTCACACGCCCCCATACTGAATGTAACCTAAACCATAATTTTTCCTTCACCAAACTTGACTGATTTCTATAAGAATCTTGTGTCAAATAGGTCTTCTGCAATATTTGTGATGATTGGGATGCAGTCCAACAGATATTTCATCAGAAAAATCAACCTTCTGCCACTTTTCCAAATGATCAACAAGAAGTCAAGTTATTATTTGTTGCTCTTACAACTGGGATCAGCGACAAGACATTTGTCAGTTAGTGTATGTACGTGTGTATGTATAGAATTATTAGCCTCCTGAATTAAAGGCCCCGATGTTTATTTTTCCCCAATTTCTGTTAATTGGAAAATAGATTTTTTTCCAACACATTTCTAAACATAATAGTTTTAATAACTCATTTCTAATCACTGATTTATTTTATCTTTGCCATGATGACAGTAAATAATGTCTGACTAGATATTTTTCAAGACACTTCTATACAGCTTAAAGTGACATTTAAAGGCTTAACTAGGTTAATTAGGGTAACTAGGCAGGTTAGGGTAATTAGGCAAGTTATTGTATAACGATGCTTTGTTCTGTAGACTATCGAAACAAAATAGCTTAAAGGGGACTGATAATTTTGGCCTTAAAATGTTTTTTTAGAAAATTGAAAAATGCTTTTATTCTAGCCGAAATAAAACAAATAAGACTTTCTCCAGAATAAAAAATATTATCAGACATACTGTGAAACTGTGCTCTGTTAAACATCATTTGGGAAATATTTTAAAAAATCAAAGGGGGGCTAATAATTCTGACTTCATCTGTGTATATATATAAATGTGTGTCTCCAGTCTTCAAAAATGTTCATATTTGATTTTGTGCTCAATGTGTATTTCTTGTCAATGTCTTAAAATGCTGAAATAAAAATCTTTCATCCTATTTATGTTTTTGTTCTTTAACACAGTCTTACATACTTTTTGGTTCCCTTTTACATTAGGTGCCCCTAAATTACAATGCAATTACTGTGTTGATGATGTACTGCAGAACACTTCTGATGCACTTTAGATGGGATACTGGTAGAGTTAGGGGCAGGTCTGGTGATATATGAGGGTGGGTTAAGGTTTAAAGCAGGGGTGACCAACCCTGTTCCTGGAGAGCTACCTTCCTGCAGATTTCAGTTGCAACCCTGACCAAACACACCTGTTTGTAATTATTAAGTGCTGCTTTAGGTACTATTAATTGGTTCAGGTGTGTTTCATCAGGGTTGGGACTGAATTCTGCAGGAAGGTAGCTCTCCAGGAACTGGGTTGGTGACCCCTGCTTTAAAGGATGGTCAACAGTGTAATTACTAATGTAAAAAATAGATTGCATGTGTTTAACCAACAATAAGTGCAATGTAAAAACATGTATTTACACAATACGTGCATTGTAACAAATGATTAATTCCAGTGTAAGAATATTTATACAGTCATTGGTAAGAACATTAGTTAATGTCACCTGTGGGACCATTCTTCAGTAATGAATTAATTCTCCGAAAAAAACTTTTTACACTGAAATATTCTTATTAACATTGTTTCCGATCTGTTTTCCCAGCATCAGTGAGCCCTCCCTGTTCACTCCAGGCCAGAGGGCAGATTTTCAGTCCAAAAACCGTGGTCCATTTTTACGCAACCGCGCTCCGTCTCTCCCCTCCAGCAAGTGCCCTGAGGACTACAATCAAGTGTACATGCGTTTCTCCCAGCCTCTCAGGCCGATACCCAAACCTGCACAGACACTTACTCGCGCTCAGAGGAGAACCACAGAAAACAGAGTCCCGCAGCCGCTCGTCAGGCCCTTCAGCAAGCCCGTAAACCCCGAAACATTATCTATCAGGGGAAAAACCTGTGTCCTGAGCCAGCATTCAAACATGTCCTCCTCGTCCCGCACGCAGCTGCATGTGTTTCTGCCTGTAGAGGGCGCCTCACTGGAGGACGACAGAGACAGCGAGTCTGTGGATGAGGGATTCATGGACGAGCTGGACAACAAAATCACCAGCTTGAGGCTTCAGAGAGATGCAAAGACCCCCAAACAGTGCAGTAGAGGAAAGTCGCTGATGGGGGAAATGGTACAGTTAACGTCCTCGTAGTGTCAGGCCTATGAGTTTTTTGATGCATGTCTGTTTAACTAGAGGACTGTTTGCTCTCATGCAACATGTGTGAATGATTGTTAGACATTATAATTAAACTAAATTATAGGTGTTATGTACTGATATACATTAGTGTGTAAAAATACAGTCGATTTTAAATAAAATGTTATTAATCCTAAAGGAAGAACTGCAGTGGTTAAAGTGTTAGTTCAGGGATGGGCAAACTTGATCCTCGAGGGCCGGCGGCGGTGTCCCTGCAGAGTTTTGTTCCAACACTAGTCAAACACACCTGAACAAACTAATCAATGTCTTCAAGATCACTTGAACTCTATAGGGAGGTCTGTTTGAATAGGGTTGGAGCTAAACTGTGCAGGACACTGGCCCTCCAGGACCGAGATTGCCCACCCCTGGGTTAGTTAGTTCACCCAAACATGAAAATGTACTCTCATTATTTTTACTTTATTTTTTTATTATTTTTTTTTATGTTGAACAAAAAGAAGATATTTTGAACAATGTTGGAAACTGGCAGCCAATGGCATCTAGATATGGAGGTCAGCAGCTGCTGGTTTTCAACATTCTGCAAAATATCTTATTCATTTGCGTTGGCCTGAAGAAAGAAACGCTAACTGGTTTAAAACACAGATGCGGAGTAAATGATGACAGAATTTTCATTTTTGGGTGAACTGTCACTTTAAAGATGATGACTTGAGTTTTAGTTAACCCAGACTCTCATTATTGATATGTACTCCTATATACATTTCTGGAGAGCGCCAAATACGTTCCAGGAGGTACATTTTTTTTTTAAGTTTTTGTTTTCCTTTTCACATAACCACTAGAGGGCGATGTGTAAGCTTTTTTTCCCCTCTTGCAGTGCCTTTCTGTTCTCGTGTAAATCCAGCATAGGCCGCCGTTGACTGACTGACTGATCAACCAATTGCCCACCCAACATACCCGTCAACCCTCTCGTTTTTTCTGGGAATTGTTTAGATATTTTAATCTTTCTATGAAGCCTGGCAATAAACATTAAAGAGCCTTTCCTCCTTATACACAACCCACACTGCTGAAGCACCAGGGGGCACCCCTTGCTCTTGAATATGAATATGTTCTATGCTCTCATTTTGTTTAGGTATAAAAACATATTGAAATAAATATAAAAACATCTGTATTCCCTTCCTTTCCATTACAGACGCCGTTACCCCTTTTAAAACAGTCTGTTCAGCGTGTATGACTGTCAAATGCGCTCCATATTAGTAAATAGACGCTGTTTCCCAAACGGACTCTGTACACATGATTTGAAGCGGAGCAAAAGTGGATACTTACTTGGTCATTTACTTGTTTATTTTTTGAATTTGTTTTTGATTTAACCTGCTCTTTGGATCTGTTCTTTGACAGACTGAAACCCTGTTGTCGCGGTCTGGTAAGCCAAGCTAGTAGCAGGGGAAAAAACGGAAACCAATGGTGCCCCGTACAGTTCATTTTATAGACAAAACGCAGGCATACGTAGCTCTGGCTACGTAATTTACGCTCTCCAAAAATGTTTATGGGGGTATATGTTCACAATGAGCCTGTGTTGGTTTTAGTCTTCATTCTAATCCAGTAAGAATTAAACTGGATCTAAACTGAGAACTGAAAAAAATAATTTACCAAAATAGTTTCCAGAATGTTCTCTGTTGGTTACCCTGGAACGTTTTCTTGACATTCAGGTTGTCTTGTTATTTTACAAAAACTGAAAATATTTGGATCATTAAAGCACTTTATTCACTTGAACAGAGGATATGAATGATAAAATAATTGCTTGATTTTAATTGGCCACCTCAGATCCCACCCCAAATTTATATTTGCTATACTGGCAGTTTCTGTTTGACATCTCATTCGTTTAAAGTGTTTTAATTTGAGTTTGGCTGCCAGCGCAAGCTATTTTCAGATTGAGGACGACAAAAAGGCAAGAGAATATGTTTTCAAGTTAAAGATGAAATTATGATATTTATTATAGTTTTTGATTAAGTTTGCTTGCTCATTTTGAGGAGTGATGTTTATAATTCACTGTGTAAGTTAACAAGGATCCAATATCAGTTAATTGAGAGATTCACAGTTCAGTATAACTAAAGTAAACGAAAGTTAATGCAATAAATGTGTTTCAGGCAGGAGAGGCTGTGGCGCATTCACAGATTCACGTTCATAGTATATCATATTGATAACTTTGGTTATACAGATATAACAAGTTGGACATCATTCTGAACTACAAAATGTGTATTTTTTGTATATGTTCACAATAAAATCAAAACACCTTTAAAAATAAAGAAAAACGGTAACGATTGTATGTTGTGACAGAGTTCTACTGTACAATAAAACAAAATTCAGCATATTGCCCTTACAATGTGCATGCTACATATACATATGCTATATATATATAGAAAGAGAGAGAGAGAGTGCTGACGAATTCATTATTTAATTTATTTTTTCGATTTTGTGAGTTCAGTTTCAGTGTTCAGTTTGTAGCCATCCCTTGGTCACCACAAAAAAAGTAAGCCCACTGTTTTTGAGAAGAAGTTAACATCATTAATAGAGAACATTGATTAATGGTTCTCCCACCTAATTAAATTACCCTGTTGATCATCTTCATATCCTCCACATTTATTTAAGTTCCTAAACTGTGGATGTTAATCTGTCATTTTTAGCAGGTTTTTAATGCCGAGAATTTTCTTGGATGTTTGCATGATGCGATCAAAAGTTAATGACTTACTGACTGCAGACAAACTGGCTATAATCATTAACGTAGTCTTTTGCATCTGCCATGTTTGTAGTTTCAAAATGGCTTTTTCAGTGACTATTTCAGTAGTGTTGGGAGGGGGGTGATGGAGAGACGAGATTCACGATGCTGGAGGGCACTTATGCAGTGAAAGTAAATCAAAAAATTACTAGAAATCAGAAGTACTTCAGGTTGATTTCATTCATTCGTTTGTTTTCTTTTCGGCTTAGTCCCTTTATTAGTCTGGTGTCGCCACAGCGGAATGAACTGCCAACTTATCCAGCATATGTTTTACGCAGTGGATGCCCTTCCAGCTGCAACCCATCTCTGGAAAACATCCATACACACTCATACACTACTCATACGCCTACCCAATTTACCTGTACCGCATGTCTTTGGACTGTAGAGGAAACCCACGCGAATGCAGGGAGAACATGCAAACTCCACACTGAAACGCCAACTGACCCAGCCGAGGCTTGAACCAGCAACATTCTTGCTGTGAGGCGACAGCTCTACCTACTGCGCCACTGCGTCCAGTTTGATTTAAAATCCGCAAAACTAAAGAACTCAAGGCAGCATTATAAATACCTATTCACACCTAACTGGGGGATGTGGGCTAAACAATATATAGTCACTATTCATATAACTTAATGTTTGGTGTTTGTTTTATGGAATATATTATAACCTTGTAAGATACTTAACTTTGCATAAAATAATAATCATTTAAAAAAGAACAATGGAAAAAAAACTACAATCCCATGAAGCTTTGCGAATAAATGAAAAGTTACAGTGTAATATTCAGTCTTTAATTTTCCTTCGGCTCAGTCCCTTTATTCATTAGGGGTCGCCACAGGGGAATGAACCACCAACTAGCCTATTCCAACATGTTTTACACAGCTGATGCCCTTCCAGCTGCAACCCAGTACTGGGAAACATCTATACACACTCATTCACACACATACACTATGGCCAATTTAGCTTTTTCAATTCCCCTATAGCGCATGTCTTTGGACTGTGGGGGAAACCGGAGCAACCTGAGGAAACCTACGCCAACACAGGGTGAACATGCAAACTCCACACAGAAATACCAACTGGCCCAGCCGGGACTTGAACCAGCGACCTTCTTGCTGTGAGGTGGAAGTGCAAACCACCGAGCCATCATGTCGCCCTGGTGTAATATTGTTCATTTATTCATTTTCTTAATGGCTTAGTCCCTTTATTTATCTGGGGTCCCACAGCGGATAGAACTTATCCAGCATATGTTTTTTGTACTTGTGGGGGAAACCGGAGCAACCGGAGGAAACCTACGCGAACACGGTGAGAACATGCAAACTTCACACAGAAACGCCAACTGATCCAGCCAAGGCTTGAACCATCGACCTTTGCTGTGAGGCAAATGTGATACCCACTGCGCCACCATGCAGCCCCGATGTAATATTGTAATATTAAAAGTAGTTGATATTGAAATAACTTGTTTAAGTTTGATTAAAAGACAATCTTAAATACAAATTTTAGAGTGTGTGGATTATCGGTGCTTTTTGCCGCTCTTTTCACAGAGAACTTCTTGATTGGTGGAATTCTTCACAGCACATGGTCATGAGTAATGTAGATTATCTGCTCATTACAAATAGTTTTAATGATTGAATTATGCAAACAAAAACATACACACGATTAACAACCTCACAAGAGCTTCGTCTTTAAATGTTTTTTAAAAATGGAAGAAATCAATAAGAGTTAACTGCTGTTTACATAAAAATGGTTTGATTAGTTGTTTTAATCCATAGCTATGGTTTTAATCAACCACCTTAACATGTTTATTACTTATTTTATTCATTCTAAATCAATGTAAATGAATACGAAAAATCACTGAAAACATTTATAATTTATTGCTAATGACTATTTGAAGTGAACTGCTCGAAGGAATAGATTCGCTGTAACAAGTCAACGACGACCACAAAACGCGGTAAAATCTAAACGGGATACAGCTGCGGGTACGCACGCCAATATAGCATTTTTAGGACACTGTACAACAATAATTAATATTTTTTTAATTATCTGCGAGGTTTGGGGTAGTGGTGTACGATAATAAAATGCAAGTTAATGGGCAATTTAATAAATAATGTGAACGCAGTATTTCTGTTTTTACATTACGGTAGGGGCAGACGTTAATAAAACACAAATAATTGATAATTTAATTAAATACTATAAATAATTTTCGTTAGTTACTTTTTATTTTTTATGTAAACATAATTAGGGTGGGGTAGACGTTAAAAATACAATTTAATGGGCAAAGTAATAAATAATGTGCACAATACTCGTTATACTGTTTTTACATTACTGTTTGAGGTAGGGTTAGGGGTTAATAAAATACAATAAATGAACATTTAATAAACAATTATCGTTAATTTCAGGCCGCAGCTGTATCTCTTCTAGCAACAACCCCACCACGCGTGTTGTGCGCATCTCCCATAATTCCCTGCTGCACGCATAGGGGGAAGTGGTTTCGCGGGAGAGCCTGCTAGTCTTTCCAGCTAGTTGGTCCAGTTTAACTTTATCCCCTCATCTGATGTATTGATGCAGAAGTGAGCTATCGTGCGTCCTGCAAACGTCGTGTGCTATTACTCATCTGAGGAGGCTTGTCGACCGAACACGCTTGAGTGCTTTAAAGTGAGTATGTAAACAGTTGGCGACAGTGGCCCGCGTGTTGTTTATCATTTGTGCAGAGATTCGCTGCAGAAACATGCAGGTCTTGCAGTATTGCTCACTTGTACACGATATTCTGGTTAAATATTGATGTGCATTCATGTTTTAAATCCACATAATGGAGGATTTTATAGTTGTATTGTCGTGTTGAGCACAATAGACAGGCTCCTATTTAATACAAACAAGGGTTAAAGCGAATTTAAGGGGAGAATGGTCTGAGAATGATTTATTTACCGGAGATTGAGGTAACGTTAAAGTTGGTTTAAAATTCACACATTCGTACAGTGACAAATTGTGACAGCTCCCATCATTGTTTACCATGGTACTTTGAATATTGGGTCTGAAATCACATGCAAGTACGACTTCAAAATAACATAATCACTATTAATTTGACTGAACAATGTTTTACTTTGACAGTCATTGGCGTCTCATATATTTATTATTGGCAAAGAATACCCTCAGAAATGATATTATTTATGGCAAGTTAAGAATGTAAGAATCAAGGACGATTTTAGGATTAAATTTATTCCTTTATGGTTTAATTTTAGAGGGGCTCAGCTTCTTATAATGTTAAAAAAAATTATATATATATATATATATATATATATATATATATATATATATATATATATATATATATAAAGCCTAATATTACATGTATAAGTAGTAATTAATATTAATACACTTAAAATGTTTGTTTAATATGGGTTGTATACTAGTATTCCACTGTATTACATAGATAGGCACAGCCATTTGAGTTGTGAGCAAGCTAAATAGGCTCAACCCCCCTGTTTACTGTAGTAAAAACCACTTTCTATCTATCTAACGTGCTATAGGTGAATTGGGTAAGCTAAAATTGTCCGTTGTACATGTGTGTGAATAAATGTGAATGGGTGCTTCCCAGTGATAGGTTGCAGCTGGAAGGGCATCTGCAGTGTAAAGCATATGCTGAATAAGTTGGCGGTTCATTTCGCTGTGGCGACCCCAGATTAATAAAGGGAATAAGCTGAAAATTAATGAATGCATGAATGTTAAGCACCGTTTGGGAAATATTTTAAAAGAATTAAGGGGGGAGGGGGTGGGGGGGCTAATAATTCTGACTTCAATTGTATATATATATATATATATATATATATATATATATATATATATATATATATATATATATATGTAGCAGATCCCAATCTGTACATAACCAATAATCACACCGGAAACAGCAGGACAGCTTTGCGTCATGTATTTATTGGTCCCTGAAACACATGTGGGACACTCAATAAGAAACTCTCCACGCTTTCCTCTCCTTTCACACACACAATGCAAACACAATTGCAGGAGAAACTTTTACACGTCTTTCCCCGTCAGCGGCTGGACTCCGACTGAGGCTGACTGTATAACACTGTACAATAATACTCATGAAAAATATGTATTTGTTTAAATGAAATAAAAATAAAGTGAAAATAAGTGGTGTTGCTCTTTACAATTGTACTCGAAGTGCAAAATCAAATTTATATTCCCAAAAAAACAGCAATTAATGTTCTCAAACAATTAGGCTTATTCACCACGCAACACACAATTACATACAAGCAGAATTTAGATTCAGATAGTCAATTATACATTTTTTGAGAACAAGCAAAATGCTAAAACATCATAAAAAGATTCACACATAACAGTTTTACATGAAACATACCTGAAACACATGTGGGACACTCAATAAGAAACTCTCCACGCTTTCCTCTCCTTTCACACACACTGTGTACAATATTAAACTCGCATAAATCTCAGGTTTATCTCAATATTATAAACTTACTGAATAAAAACAATCCTAAACATATTTTATGCAACATTATATGAACTTCAATTGAACAGACTATATTAACATACCAATGCAAACACAATTGCAGGAGAAACTTTTACACGTCTTTCCCCGTCAGCGGCTGGACTCCGACTGAGGCTGACGCAACTCTCCCGCGCTCTCCGAGAGCAAAGCGTGCAACACTAATTGCGGTCCCACTTAAACAAGTGTCGAAATAAGGTTCCAACGCCCGGTAGGCATATAATACATAAATGAATAGTTTTTTTTAGTTTTGGGAAGTTCATTCCCGAATATTATCAAAAAAATAAACATTCCTCTTCCTTACTGGCTACATTCACCCCCCTGAACTTCACAAAACTAGTCTACTATCAGATAATAGATAATGTGATCACTCTCAATAAAAACACTGTATCCTCACGCAACAAAAGTTACCCAACTACTGGGAGAGCGACAGAAGAAAGTTGGCCAGACTCTCAAGTGTCTACTCGCAAAAAAAGAAGTGCCATAAACACTACCTCATAGATACCCCAAATGATCACCATTTAATCCATAATAACGAAAGATTTCACAGGAAGTTCATGAATGTGACTTAAGAGGCTTTTGTCCAGAGAAGATTAAGAGAAGGGCTGCGCAACAGGGTTTTCTGCGACATAATTTGGATAAGTCTATTTATTGGTTTTACCAATCTGCCAGCCCTAGTCCTCACTGGGTGAGCTGTACTCGAAGGCTGAACAACTCTCACAGGCAAATCATGATCACTTTCCTCCACTACTTCTGTATCTGAAAGATCAGACTCAGAACTCAGAACAGTTTCCTGATCCTCATTTCCAACAAGGACTGACTTGTCGAGAATATTCTCTAGTCCTGTATGAGAATTTGAGTCTCTGATTCTTTCATCAGATGAAGAATTCAATGGGCAAACTGGGGAATGAGCTGGTCCATCATTTCCATCATCAGTATCCTCTGATTCAACAAAAGTAGCATCACTTTCAGACTCATCAGTTTCGTGATCAGTGTGAGATTGCTCAGAGTTAGGCTCTTCAATGGGTAGGAAGTTGCTTTGTAAAATCAAGTTCCTGTGAACAACTTTCTCCTGATTAGTTCGAGTATTCTTAATCCGGTAAGTATGACATCTCGGGTCCACAGATAACACAACGTGCAGTGTTGAATCCCACCTGTCGGCTAGCTTGCGTCGACCACGTTCTCCTTTGTTGGCGAGTAGCACATAATCACCTTTCTCGATGTCTCTGCCTTTGACTTTTTTGTTGTAGTGCTCGGTCTGCCGTAGCTGACTCGCAGAGTTGTTCACCTGAGCAACCAACATGGCTTCTTTGAGATTATCCATCAATTTCCTCACATACTGATCATAATCTGCAAAGGTATTATCCCGCTCCACACTTTGGAACATTAAATCGACGGGTAACCTCGGAATGCGACCAAACATGAGGTAAAATGGTGCAAAACCAGTTGACTCATGTGCGGTACAGTTGTAGGTGAATGTCAAAGTTTGCAGCATACGTGGCCAGTCCTGTTTGGTTCTCGGGGGTAGCGCTCTAATCATGTTACCCAAAGTTCGATTAAACCGTTCTACTTGGCCGTTGCCCATCGGATGGTATGCTGTCGTTCGCGACTTCTGTACACCAGCAATCTGCAAGAGTTCCTTAATCAATCTGCTCTCAAAATTTGCTCCTTGGTCTGAATGGATTCTTTGTGGAAATCCATAGACACAAAAGAACTTGTCCCATAATTGCCGAGCAACTTGAGATGCAGATTGATTCTTGCACAGGAATGCATTGGCCATTTTAGTAAAGTGGTCTGTTACCACTAGAACGTCTACACTCTTGCCAGAAGAGTTTTCGGCAGACCAAAAGTCTATACAGACTAGTTCTAGTGGCCTGACTGTCCGAATACTTTCTAAAGGGGCCCTTCCTTCTGGTTCAGGGGTTTTGCTAACCACACAGCGTTGACAATGTCTCACATATTCTCTAATGTCATTCTCTTGGCCAACCCATGAAAATCTCTGTCTAGCCAAAGACAATGTTCTGCCTTGGCCTTGGTGACCGGCTTCATCGTGGATGCCACGCAGAACCTCACTGACCAGAGAAGTAGGAACCAAAAATTGGCAACGAGCAACCTTAGTCACAGGATCCTTGCGGATACGGTAAAGTATGCCATCTAACAACTTTAATCTGTCCCATTGTTTCAGCAGTTTGAGCGCCTTGTAAGGCTCCTTTGCTCTTTCTCTCCGAGATGGTCTTTTTCCTCGGCACACATAGAAAAGAACTCTTGAGAGCACATCGTCACTCGTTTGTTTCTCTCGAAGTTCATCCAGAGAGTATACAGGTAAGGGGTTCTGACCTGCAGGCAAAATCAGATTCACTTCTTGAGCGAGCCAGGAAAGTGCTCTACCTTCTGCTCCTTTGTCCCAGTTGGTATGAGATTCAAAGACAGCTGAAACTTGATCAGAAGACAAGGAACATTGCTCAGTTGGATGTCCAAAACACTGACTGTTTGCACTGAGTCTAAACGAATCTTGTACTTTTTCTTCTTGTATCATTTCAGACTGCCTCAAGAGATGGTGATAAGGTTCAGTCACGAGTCTGTCACTCACTTGGACGAATGGCTGACGGCTAAGTGCATCGGCAACTACGTTTTTGGGACCAGGTATGTACTGGATGTCAAATGTGTACGGGGCTAGTTTAGCCACCCACCTCTGCTCACACGCATCGAGTTTTGGTTTCGTCAAAATATAAGTCAAGGGATTATTGTCTGTCCAGACTGTGAAAGGGTGTCCCTTGAGCCAGTGGCTAAATTTGTCACAAACAGACCATTTTAGTGCCAAAAACTCGAGGCGGTGGGCAGGGTAGTTGGTCTGGGCTCGTGATAGTGCCTTACTTGCAAATGCGATTGGCCGCGCCTTCGACTCTCCCACAGGGATTTGAGACAACACTGCCCCTATACCATCTAATGAGGCATCTGTTGAGAGAATAAATGGCCGGGAGAAGTCAGGGTGCGCCAGTACTACAGAGTTCAAAAGATCAGACTTAAGTTGTTCAAATGACAGGGCACATTCTCTAGTCCAATCTGATGGGCTAAGCTTTCTAAAGACAGCACTACCCCTCGAGTGACCTTTTTTTCCTTTAGTTGCTGCAGTCAATGTGAAGAGGGGTTTAGCGATGCTGGAGCAATTGGGAATGAAGCGTTGGTAGTACATAATCATGCCCAGAAATGATTTAATTTTTCTTGGGGAAGGTGAAACTCCATCATCCATCATGAGGTCTTTTTCTGCAATTGCGGTAATAGCAGCAATTTTGTCAGGATCGGTTGCAACACCGTGCTCATCCACAACATGGCCAAGAAATCGAACACTCCGTTTAAGAAAGTAACATTTCTTGGGTGCCAGCTTTAAACCGTGAGCACTCAGCCTCTCAAAGACCATCTCCAATCTCTCCAGTGCCTTTTCTTCACAGGGAGCCATTACCAGAAGATCATCCAGGTAGCATAAGAGGGTAAGAAAATTTTGATCGCCAAACACACTCATCATTAGCCGCATGAAACTAGCTGGGCTGTTGCACAGTCCCTGCGGAAGACGATTGAATTCATACAGGCCTAGAGGAGTGGTAAAAGCTGTGAATTTTTTGTCTTCCTCACACATTGGGATGTTATAGAACCCGGACGTGAGGTCCATAGCACTAAACAATATATTTCCTCCCAAAGCAGCAAGGCAATCGGCTTGATGAGGAAGAGGGTGAGCGTCTTTTGTAGTGCGTGAATTCAGCCAACGGTAATCAACACAAATTCTGAGGTCACCACTTTTCTTCCACACAAGTACTAGAGGAGAGGCCCACTCGCTGTTGGACTTGCGAATGATATCTCTCTCTTCCATTTCAGATAAAGCCTGTCGTAGTTTCTGGTAATGCCCTGGTGGCACACGCCGGTATGGCAACCGGAAAGGTCGGCTGTCAGAAAGATGGATACGGTGTACAAAGTCTTTTGCTGTCCCGCAGTCTAGCTTGTGCTTTGAAAACACATGTTCGTATTTCTGAATTAAACACAGCAGATTATTTTTACACTGGGTTGATACTTCACAAGAGTCAACATCCAAATCGCTTAATCCCATCTCCAGCAAGGCATCATTCAAATCTGGTTTGAGTGTTTTATCATGCACAGTCTGGCTCTGAATTTTGACAGTTTCGGGGGGACATTTGATATCAGTGTCTAAATCCTCCAATGCAACACAGGGTGAAACGTTGGCCACTTTAGAGTTTCGTCTCAGAGTGATGGGTTTGTCATATGGGTTCAACATACGAATTGGGACCCACCGGTCAGCAGTCATAGAAACCACCACACGTCCTACAATGATGTCTTTCTTATGCGTAGGTGACTTGGTAGGTTCAATCAACACAGCGCTGCCTTCTGAAATAGGAGCTGTAGGGGGCAGTCTAGCCCAAACCAGATGCTCCTGTTTGGGTAACAGTGTAACAGCCTGGGCCAGTTTTGCAGTTCCAATGACATCAGGCATCCCAGCACCCCTCCATCTGTTGAGGCCAGAAAGGATATTGAGGAATTGCTCGATTTCAGCATCTTGTGTTGATTCAGGCCTATTCATAACACGCCAATAAGTGGGGTTCTGCTTAAGCTGACTCAGGATAAATTTAAGAACGTTGGTGCCCAATATCAACTCATCCCGCTGTCCTTTAACAACCATTGTTGGCACACTGACAACATACTCATACACTCTGATCGTCAGCTGGTACATACACTTTGGTGCGACCTGAACTCCACCACATCCGACTAGCATAACATTAGCCTGCATCTCACATGGGTCTAGAGACACCCCAGCATCAAGTAGACGAGATTCAGCGAGTTCACTAATGGTACAAGCCATAGAGCCACTGTCTATCAACGCTCGTACAGGAACAGCATCATTGACTAGAACATCAGTGTAGAAAAGGCTGTCTGCATGTGCTAACTTGGTTACATTTTGAAACAAAATCACATCATCACTCTTCATTGACTTGCAAGTTGCCTCATATATGCTAGATGCATCATCTTGGAGGGTCTGAATTTCTTCACCCGCACTATCCCCTCCACAGTGCGGGTGTATCAGTTTCCCTGAATCTGGGAGTGGCCTCCGCTCTCAGCACTCCTCCTAGGACAGGACCTGCGCTGATGGCCAACGTCAAGACAATTAAGGCATCTTTTCTCTGACATGCAGTGTGACCGTGTAGAATGAGTTCTCTCACCACAGACACGACATCTAGATGGTCGGGACCAAGAGGGCGACTGAGATCTATCAGGAGTAGTCTGTACATTAGTGCGTTCAAGCACTCTCTCCAGCATGCTCAGTACTCGTTCCAATGTACCAGTGTCAGTCGAAGCAACGTGTGGGGATGCTGTGGTGATCTCAGGTTTGACATTCTGATTATTGGAAATGCACGCTGCTGCATTTACTGCAGTGTTTTCCACAATGGGTGTTTCTGTGTTGCTGACAGTAATATTGGATACTTTAAATGAATGGTCAGATTGAGGGTAAGAGTGCTGCTTCTTTGTTCTCAGCTCTCTTTGATGCTCATCAATCGCTTCTTGCACCTCTGCGAATGACCATTTTGTAGCAGGCTTGTATTTGAACACATTAGAAAGTCCAGTATCAGGACAGTTACGGATAAACATCATTGCAACTTCCTGTGAAATGTTATTCATTTGACTACCCTGTTTCAGCAGGTGCTTATCTGCGATTTCAGCTGCATTATTGAGACGGACCCAGTAATCGACAGGGCTTTCTCTGACAAACGGCAGTGTGGAATAGAAGTCTGCAAGTGGGAGACAAGACTCTGGGCTGTCACTGAAATAACGTAACAGTATTTCATAAATAACTTCAGCGGTAACTACTTTATCAGGTGAGCTACTACTTTTTAGTCCTACTTTGACTATGTTTTTTGCTCTACCCAACAGGTAGTTCTGAATTTCGCTGGAGTGTTCTGCTTTCGGGCAGTCACATTTCTCTAAGTATATCTCCATTAACTCAATCCATTCCTGAACAGCAATTTTATCTGTACCATCACCACGGAAAATGGGAGGTGCCCTCTTATCAGAGCGTACAACTAAATTAAGCTTGGATAAGTCGAGTGTAGTACTCGCAAGCTCACTTTTAACTGCTGAGGGGTCAGCCTTATGCACCACATGAGGATTACGGTCAGCTAAGAGTCTGTCTAGAATGCTATCACCAATTTGGCTACCAAGCTCTTCAAGAAGCTCTGTTATTTGTACTCGGGAGTCATCAGTGACAGGAGGAGGTGTAAAAACAGCACCAGGATTAATATTTTCACCCTCACACGAATATTGCAGATTAGCATTAGGAGTTTGATCATTTTCTTTACGTCTCACCACACCATCAGTACTCATAAATCCTCTACCCCTCCCTAAGACTGGTGTAGACATGTTAAACATCTTGTAAACAGTACTGTATATTCTCAATAAAAAACACAATCAATTGGCCCAGTGTCCTAGTGATGCACTCCTATTATGCAAATGTTCAAATGAAATGAAAAAGTTCAAATGTCTAAATTCAATTGAAAACGAGTTTGTTATTTAGCAATGAAAGGCAGGATACAATGCTGTGTTGACACTCAGCAGATGACGTAGCTGCTTTGCTGAATCCGTGGAAGTCACGAAAATAGTCTCGCACGGGCCAATCCCCCGGTGATCGGCTGCGGCTGATCGGTTGGATCCTGAAAGGTCACGGCACCAGTTTTATGTAGCAGATCCCAATCTGTACATAACCAATAATCACACCGGAAACAGCAGGACAGCTTTGCGTCATGTATTTATTGGTCCCTGAAACACATGTGGGACACTCAATAAGAAACTCTCCACGCTTTCCTCTCCTTTCACACACACAATGCAAACACAATTGCAGGAGAAACTTTTACACGTCTTTCCCCGTCAGCGGCTGGACTCCGACTGAGGCTGACTGTATAACACTGTACAATAATACTCATGAAAAATATGTATTTGTTTAAATGAAATAAAAATAAAGTGAAAATAAGTGGTGTTGCTCTTTACAATTGTACTCGAAGTGCAAAATCAAATTTATATTCCCAAAAAAACAGCAATTAATGTTCTCAAACAATTAGGCTTATTCACCACGCAACACACAATTACATACAAGCAGAATTTAGATTCAGATAGTCAATTATACATTTTTTGAGAACAAGCAAAATGCTAAAACATCATAAAAAGATTCACACATAACAGTTTTACATGAAACATACCTGAAACACATGTGGGACACTCAATAAGAAACTCTCCACGCTTTCCTCTCCTTTCACACACACTGTGTACAATATTAAACTCGCATAAATCTCAGGTTTATCTCAATATTATAAACTTACTGAATAAAAACAATCCTAAACATATTTTATGCAACATTATATGAACTTCAATTGAACAGACTATATTAACATACCAATGCAAACACAATTGCAGGAGAAACTTTTACACGTCTTTCCCCGTCAGCGGCTGGACTCCGACTGAGGCTGACGCAACTCTCCCGCGCTCTCCGAGAGCAAAGCGTGCAACACTAATTGCGGTCCCACTTAAACAAGTGTCGAAATAAGGTTCCAACGCCCGGTAGGCATATAATACATAAATGAATAGTTTTTTTTAGTTTTGGGAAGTTCATTCCCGAATATTATCAAAAAAATAAACATTCCTCTTCCTTACTGGCTACATATATATATATATATATATATATATATATATATATATATATATATATACTTGAAAGTCCTAGAAATGTCATGGAAAATCATGGATTTTTAGTTGAAGAAATGTGTATGAACCCTGACCTCAGTTAACCAGAGATGCATGTTTATAATCTATTGCTGAAGTATTTTCTGCAATTGTACACTCGTTAGGAATTTAAATGTTAGTCCTTTTCTGAGGTGATGCTTTGGAAACGATGTTGATATGAAGGACGAACTTATGCGTTATAAAACAGTAATTTACATTGTGTAACTAAAGCCATGTGGGTTTGTTTTGGTAACTCTTGTTTAGTGTAATGTAATGTGTATTTATATAGTGCATTTATTGTGTATGGCCATACACCCAAAGCGCTTCATAATCATGAGGGTGGTCTCTCCACACCACCACCAGTGTGGAGCATCCACTTGGATGACGCCACAGCAGCCACAGGACACAACACCAGCTATAGGTGGAGTGGATAGACAGTGATAGAGGCAATTCGGTGGATGGGGATGATTTGGTAGCCATACTGGGAATGGGCTGATAGAGGGAATTTGGCCAAGACACTGGGGTTACACCTCTTTTCTTTATGAGAAGTGATGACATTAGAGAGTCAGGACCTCTGTGTTACACACTGCATGGAAGGTCATTTTTAAAACCCATAATATTGGCTCTTGAAAGCCCTAATTTCTTCTTTTTCAGGAGCTAAGTCTGGCCCATCACCATCTGCAGAGTGAGTTTCACCACTGCGCTCTCCGTCTGCAGCCGGTGTTTACATGTCTACTGAGGATTTTATAGGAGGAACAGCAGAGTCGGGGAAGATGGACACCACTGAGACTGATGCAAATGAACCTTTCATTGAAAACATGCTGATGGAGTGCCATCAGGTCGACGAGGAGGAGATGGAGGAAGAGCATGAAAGCAGAACAACAAAGAATCAGAAAGAAGTTGAAGAACCAGAGTATTCAGCTGAATTTGTGGCTGCTAAAGTAGAGGACTTCACTAATGAAATGTCCAGACCAGAGGATGCAGGTTGGTTTGAGCTTGTTTTTTGCTTGCTGCCTTTAGTTCAACATATGATGAGGTGCAAAACTACTTTATTTTTTGTGTGTGTTGATTACTGAGCTTTTCAAGGACAAAATGTATTTGATTTCTTTATTTTTTATTTTTTACTTTGTTTTTATAATGTTTAATGTTTTAATAATTTGTTGAAAATAGAAATTGAGATGCTGCATAATACTTGGGGTTTTTACACCAGAATTGACTTAATTCATTTAAAATAACAATTATTTATGTTTTTTAAAGACAATTATTTATTGTAATGTTTATTGTCTTAATAATTTGTTGAAAATAGAAATGAAGAAACGGCATAATATTTGTGTTTTTTTACACCAGAATTAACTTATTTCTTGCTAATAAAAAATAAATGTATTTTGTTTTTAACAATGTTAAATGTCTTAATAATAGGTTGAAAATAGAAATTGAGATGCTGCATAATATTTGTGTATTTTATACAAGAAATGATTTATTTTTTGCAAAACAATAATTTATTTTGTACCTTTCTTTCTTTATTTTATGTTTTAATAATGTTTAACTTTTTAAAGAATTTGTTGAAAACAGAAATGCTGCATGTTTTTACACCAGAATTGACTTATTTCTTGCTAAAAAAAATTTTTAATTGTTACTTTTATTTATTTATTTATTTATTTATTTATTTATTTATTTATTTTTAATAATGTTTAATGTTTTAATAATAGATTGAAAATAGACATGAAGATTTTTTTCACTTTTCTTTATTTAATTTTTATTATGTTTAATGTTTTAATAATGGGTTAAAAAGTGAAATGAAGATGCTGCATAATATTTGTGTTTTTTCACACCAAAATTGACTTATTACTTGCTAAAAAATATTATTTATGTATTTTATTTTTTATAATTTTTTAATAATTTGTTGAACATTGAAATAAAGATGCTTCATAATATTTGTATTTTTTTTCACCAGAATTGACATATTACTTGCAAAAAATATTTTTTTTATATTATTTAATTTATGTTTTTATGATGTTAAATGTTTTAATAATAGGTTGAAAATAGAAATGAAGATGCTGCATAAAATTTGTGGGTTTTTTTTACACCAGAATTTACTTATTTCTTGGTAATAAAAATACTTTTATTTATTTAATTTAATTTGTTTTTTTAGTAATGTTAAATGTCTTAATAATAGATTGTGTGTGTTTTTTGTGTGTTTTAGAAGTAACTTATTTATTGCTGAATTCTTTTTCTTTACTTAGTTTTTTAATAATTTTAATCATGTTTAATGTTTCTATAATAGGTTGAAGATGCTTCATAATATTTTTATTTTTTTACTCCAGAATTGACTTATTTCTTGTTTTTTTATTTTTATTTTATTGTTTTTATAATGTTTAATGTCTTAAAAATAGGTTGAAAATAGAAGTGAAGATGCTGCATAATATTTGTGTGAACACCAAAATGGACTGCATAGAGATGCTGCATAGAGATGCACCAAGATGCTGCATATTATTTGTGTGTACACCAAAATGGACTCGTTTCTTGCTAATTCTTGTATATTTTTTGTTTGTTTGTTGTCTGAAGACATTAAAATGGAGGGAACTGAACCATCTGCATTGGTGAGCATAATCTCTATCTTTATCTATCTACCAGCTTTCTCTTCCACTCAAAATGACTGACTTCAATGTCTTCTGCATAAATAGTTTATAACATCAAATAAATAGTTATATTAATATGCAAGTATCTTTTAATATTCTTACTAACTTACTTTTGTCACCTGCTGTAGGTCTTTTTTGGCTGTAAAACGATTGTGTTGACACCTTTTGAACATTTTAAAGTAGTGTAAAAACTATAGAAAGTGCCAATACTGAATTCACAGCCAAAACATACAGCAGTAAATGTTTTTAAATGATGAAATTCACACACATTATGCTTTAGGTTTTTATCCTGCAGCTAAAGCACTCCAAAAACTAAAGTCTTTTTTTTTAAATCCAGCAAACACAATCAGCGGTAAAACCTCATATGAAGCCTCAACAGCTTTCCGTGGACCTGCCGATGAAGGTGAAGGACGAGCCAATGGATGAGGAGTACGAGAAAGCGTCAGTATCGCTGCACACAGAGGGAGACATTAAAGATGAACCCGACACTGCAGCGGTGAGTTTCCTGCTCTTTATTTGCTTTTATAGAAGTATAAAGGTGATGTATGGAAGTTTTTGAGAGCATAAAAATACCATAATATGTTTGCAGATATTTCAGAAACATACTAAGTGAATTTGTTTATCTGAAAAACAATGCTAAAGCAATGCAACATGGCAATAAATGTCACATAATATGGCCTTCAAACTCAAATTTGTAGCATTTAACTCTGAATAAAGCACATAATCAGTACCTGAGGTGATCACTGATCAGTGTCATAGATGTCTATGCTGTTTAGCCACAAGAAATTGAAACCATTTTTAAAACCTTAGGTAATCAGCTGTGATCGCCACTGCGATCGCCACTGAACAGCGCCAGAGCATTAGAGCCAATCACAGCCCTTTCTGTTGAGCACGTGACCAATCATAGGGGTGTAAAAGAACTCGCTAGAAAGGGCCCAGAAAGCGAATTAATAAATAGGTGTCTATTACAATATTCAATTTCTAGTTAGGTTGTCAAACTTTTCTATACTTAAAATACTTTTTTGTAAAGCTGTTTAAATTTTCTTTATTTATCTAGTAATTTAATTAATGAACAAAAGAGATTAAATTGGCTTATAACATTAGCTTATGACTGTTCAAAGTTGGGGTTTGGTGTGATTTTTTGTAATATTTCGATACAGTAAAAACAAGTCTGTGCTCACTTGTATTGATGCTAAAGGGAATTTTTTTTTTGTTACGTTGTTTGCTATTATTTATTTGCTAATTGCTTAATTATTAAAAAAGAGATTAAATTGGCTTATAACACATGAGACTGTTCAAAAGTTGGAGCTTGCTACGAGTTGATCTGTTACCGTCTGGTCGGTGAACTGTTAAGGCTCGTATACACCGGGACACCTTTTGTTTGCGTTTATCTTCAGCGTTTATCGTCAGCGTTTTACAAGACATTTTTCCGGATTCAAACCTTAGCGATTTTTTTTTTTTTTTTACTGGCATCAAGCAGAAGAGTATGCAATACCACTCCTTGACGTTAGATGGCGCTACACAACTTTAAGCTTCCAACACCAGCTTGTAACACAGAAGAAGAGGAAGAGAGGAAGTTCACACTCTTGTTGTTAAAGTTACTAGTGACTCGAACAAGCATGGATGGTTCAAGCAGCAGCTGCAGCTCCAGCTCTAGCGATGAAGAACTGATTATTGTTCACTAGTGCAATAATAATAGTTCATATCGCCTCTGGGCATCTTCTTCAATGTGCACTCGCATTCACAGTTTTGCGCTTGAGCGTCTCCAAGTGCTGTTTACTGAAACATCAACAGCTCCGTGCATGGCAACAAATGTGCCAACCTGAAGGTTTTAACGCGGCGCGTCAAATAAAAAAACGAGCATGATTTTTTTTTTTTTTTATTACGCTTTTTCGGCTGCCGTTTTGCGCGTTGGTATGCATGATCACATTGACGCCCTTTATAAAGTCACAAGGTGTTAACCGCTACAGAGCACCGAGCACAAAAACAGCCAGACACAGGAAAAGTTTCTTTCCACAGGCCATCTACCTCATGAACAGTTAAATATTCCCCAACTGTGCAATAAACATGTGCAACACTTTCTCATACGCACTTGTACACAGCACCTTATAACCTGTATATTTATAACAAATCAGTACATACAATTCAGCATCCAGATCTCTTTGACTAACTGCATCTCTGTTTAATGTTTATTGTCTTTTTTAAAAATTATATCCGTGTTGTCTCTTGTCACTTTATGTACACTGGAAGCTTCTGTAGCCACAACAAATTCCTTGTGTGTGAAGCCCACTTGGCAATAAAACCGATTCAGATTTTTTTTGTAATATTTAAATACAGTAAAAACTAGGGATGGGAAGATTAACCGATATGTATCGATACGCGGTCATGCGCGTGCACGATGCGAGTGCATCGGTTGAGCAGCAGAGGATGAATGAAATTTTGGAAGCAAATCGAGATGCATCGGTTTTTGCGAGATGCATCGATTTTTCCGAGATACAGCTTATATTTTTAATATAGAATGTATTTTTTATTTATTAACAAGTGTTGTCAACCTGTTTTTGGCGCATAATTTAATCGACCTACATAAAGTAAGCCTTAGCAACGGATTTGCGGATGTGCTCACACTACAACTCAGTGTATCAGGTGTGCGGATGAAGCTAGTGGTGCGCCCTCAGAAAGCGCGAGAAGCAAAACAAACATTTTATTCCCCACTGAGTTTTAAATCTAAAGTATGGCAAGCAACATTATGGATTTAAGGATGGACGACATGACAGGACAGATGCAATTTGCAAAATGTGCCGCGCATCTGTAAAATACGCGGGCAGTACGACTAATCTGAAATCTCACTTGAAGCCGCGCCACGGTGTTGTTATGAAAGCATCTTCCAGTGTTTCTGCATCCCCGGCTTTCGCACTGCTTCAACCAGCTCCAAAAGTGGTGAGAAAAGCATTGCAAGTTTTTTTTCCATGCGCAACAGTTCTGCTCGCTCTACGCCAATAACGAATGCTATTGCATTGTTCATCTGCAAAGATATTCAGCCTAGTGTCACGGAGAACGAAGGTTTTAAACACCTCCTCCTGTTTATTTTTATTTAATTATAATAATAATAATATTAATAATAATAATGATAAAAATAATGGGTGTCACGGTGGCACAGTGGGTAGTTTGACCACCTCACAGCAAGAAGATTGCTGGTTTGTTATATTTTTATTAGCCTGTTGTTTACAGTGACAGTGATGTTTCAAAGCAGCATAACACTGCTAGTTCACCACCTTAAGTTTTGAATAATCAGTGGCAAAATATATCTTTGTAAAACTTGTTTTCATAGTTGAAAAGTTAAATCACAATTCTTGTTGTGCAATGCTAAATTTATTTATGTTGAAAGAGTGCAAATATATACATACTTTTTTAATATATATTGCACTTATACATTCTGTTTATCTTGAAAATACTTAAATAATATGTGCTATATGTTCTAAAATGGCCCTCTACTGTAAACTGACACTCTGGCTCTGAGAGAAAAGCCAGTTTGTAAAAAAAGTCTTGGTTTTGCTTGGTTTATAAATAATCAAACTCATTCAATGGCACAGCATCCTCTTTCACATCATCTCATAAACTTGATCTAATAAGTTAGTGCTGAAATATCGCATCGTATCGTGATATGGGTGTGAATCGTATCGTGTTGCATCGCAATATGTCACAAATGTATCGCTAATATATCGGATCGTATTCTTTGTATCGAGATGCGTATTGGATCGGCATTATAGCTTAGATGCCCAACCCTAGTAAAAACAAGTCTGTGGTCACTTGCATTAATGCTATAGGGAAGCTTTTTTTAGCTTGTTTGCTATCATTCATATGCTAACTACTTAACTTGATTAATGAAGAAGAAACGAAATTTGCTTAACACCTGACTGTTCCAAAGTTGGGCTGCGCTAATAGTTTTGTTATATATAATTCAGTAAAAATAGTCTGTAGTCACTTACATTGATGCTGTAGGGAAGCTTCTTTCAGTTGCGTTGTTTACTGGTTAAATTTTTGTGCACAGAATGCTTGAAAATCTATTAAAGATTAATTTTCTTTTTCGGCTAAATCACTTTATTTGTCAGGGGTCGCCACAGCGGAATGAACCGCCAACTTATTCAGCATATGTTTTACGCAGCGGATGCCCTTCCAGCTGCAACACATCACCGGGAAACACCCATAAACTTTCACGCACACTCATACACTACGGCCAATTTAGCTTACCTAATTCCCCTGTAGTGCATGTATTTGGACTGTGGGGGAAACCCACGTGTACATGGGGAGAACATGCAAACTCCACACAGAAATGGCAACTGTCCAAGCCGAGGCTCAAACCAGCGACCTTCTTGCTGTGAGGCGACAGCACTACTCATTGCACCACCCATCTTTTAAACATAAATGGGGGGTAAACTTAATTAAACATGTCTTATTTAAAAAAACTGAAAAAAAAAATAGATTAAATAAGGGTACAAGAGGATATAAAGTATAATTTTTGTTAATATTTTATTAGTGCCATCAAGATCAGCACAAGCGTACAACATGATATAAAGTATGTTTTTTGTGTTCATATTTTCAGGACAACCAGACTGGTGCTATCAAGATCAGTGCAGTGTTTTCTGTAGGAGGAACTCCTGCACCCATTGGTATGAAATATATCAACATCATTTGGTGATTGGACTTAATGATGACTTAAGTTAGATTTTTTTTGTTTCTGACATATTTGTTTTCATGTGACTACAGCTCAAGTAAGTGTCTCAGCGAAGCCAGCACCAGTCCCTACACTGTCCCTCCGTCCTTTAGCTCCAGCCAATCCGGTCGGTGTGGTTTGCACAGGGTGTAATAAAATCCTGCTGAAGGGACAGACGGCTTTCCAGCGCAAAGGCTGTCCTAAACTCTTCTGCTCACCTCAATGTCTCTGTAGCAACTCCAATGTGGTGGTCAAGATGCCTCCCAAGAAATGTCACTTCTGCCTCAAGTAAGCTTACAGGCCTTGACTTCAAATATTGTGTAAATTATGTGCTCAGATTGACTTCCAGGAATGTAAGTAATAGGGGTGTAACGATTTATCGTTGTACGATTTATTGCGATGCAAAAATGTCACAATAAGCATCGTGGCGTTATGACGATTTGATTACGATATGACATCCGTTTTCTCTTATTAGTTGAGCTGTCTGCACGTGAGCTACGTTCCACCTGCTGTCGCACGTGAGTTCAGATTGTAGCAGCAGTAATGTTAGCAGACCAAGATGAGTGGAGCTGAAATAGAGGATGGCCCATCATCTCAAAATCAGACGTCTGGCAACATTTCGGTTGTACAGTTAGACTCGTCCGCTTTTTGACACGCATACTGGGTCAAACATCCTAAGTTTAAAAGTCTTCACAGTGATTTACATACTTTGCACATGAGACATGGATACCTCCTAATGGTGTTGAAAGAGTCACATACTGTATTTATAAGGTACAATTCACCCTAAAATATCATTCTGTCTTCATATAATGATGTATTTGCGGCCGCAAAATCACACATGACGTGAGCTGACCGTGAGCTGTTACTACAGAGGGCGGACTAGACGCGCGCGTATGGGAAGCCGTTTTTAGCATTTAAACCTTTGTTCTGACTATCCATGAATATATTTAGAGATATCTCTAATTAGATTTTGACAAGTCATAATTATAATTCGACTAGTCAGAATGACAATTAGAGATATCTGCAATTACAATTGTACTAGTACGAAATCAGATTGGAGATATCTGCAAATATATTATGACTAGTCATATTCCTCCATTGACTTCCATTGAAAAATATTTGCAGATATCTTTAAATGAGTTTTGACTAGTCACAATTGTAATTAGAGATATCCCTAAATGAATTTAATTAAATATGAATTAAATACCTGGAAATGTGGATTTTTTTTTGCACACAAAAAAACGCAAGTGACCAAGCAAAGCCTTAAGCTCTTACTGTTAAATTCAATTGAATAGAAAGCTTATTTTTTTTGCACCTTTACTTAAATTGTGCCTTAATTTTGTCTCTGTCATTTCAATAATATTTTTTAAGAAGTTTTTAAATTGTTTTATTTTCCAGAGACAGGCCTGTTTAATTTATTTTCTTAAAGAAGGTTCAGTTTAACAAGTTGAAACAAAAGTAATACATAAAAAATAGTTTTCTTGGTAAAATTTGCATTTCAGTTTAATTTTCAATTTTTATTCCAAATATCGTGATACTGATCGAATCGTGAACATTAAATCGTGATAGACATCGTATCGTTAGCTGAGTGTATCGTTACACCCCTAGTAAGTAACATGCAAGCCAACATCAATATCAAGCCTTTCTCAGCATAAAACACAATTTATTAAAATGTGACATTTTTAAAGACTGCTAAACAAGATTTCCATTAGTGGTGTAACGGATCACAAATCTCACGGCTCAGATCACACTATGGTTTTTTAATCACAGATTGGACCATTTTTTAGATTAGCCAAAAATAGGAGGAGACATGTCATTTGCTTTCCATTTATTACAGAAACAGTGCTGTAGGAGACTTTTGGATTTAACAAACAGAACTTAGAAGATGTAATTTTAATAAAAATAAAATGAAGAAGTAATCAGCTCTAAAAATAAATAGTAAAATATTCAGAACTGTGAAAAATGCATTCTTAAGCCTCAAGTCTAGGGGAAAACAGCATGGACATAATAAACGGGAAAACAAATGTGTTGGATTTCCCAAACAAAACAAAAACTTAATGCAAAAAATACCCCTCGGTTGGCAATCAAACTCACACACTCTGTTGAGTGTAATTTAATTGATTTATTATAGAAAAAAATCAAGTAATTTTAAATGAGCTTCTCTTCAGGGTGGCTACAGGCCAAAATAACAAACAAAAGAATCTGCAAAGTAAATTAACTAAATTAACCAATTATTATAAATATTTAAAAAAAAAATACAAGAAGCTTACCTTTCTCCCCAAACATAAACGTAGTCAGAAGTAATCAAATAAATAGGCAGGCTACCCCTACAAGCTCAAACTCTCAAAAGAAGTTGAATGTATGGACCATGGTAACAAAATTGAACGTTGGCTGTCAGCCGGAGGGGTACGGGAAATCCAGGAGCTCCACTCCCAGCAACCGTCGCAGCACAAATGAGCTCCTCGAACCCTGCCGGAAGCTCCTATTTATACAGGCATCCAAGACCAGAAGCCAATCAGCACGAATCACTCCGGAATAGGAGCCTATGGGATAACAAAAAAACAACAAGGCGGCGGCACAAAGAAAAAGACACATGCAATACGCAATAAAAAATGAATAAATAAAATTGAGTCGTAACTCCCATATTAATTTTTTGTCTCCTTTTCAATAAATGATTCAGTTATACCCCCATAAAACTTCATGTTTCATTGCTAGATGTGTCATTTTTGAAGAATTATTCAGTGGCCTGTTTTTGATGGCTGATTTTTGCCACTTTTTTTGATTAAAAAAATGTAATTGCTGTCTACAACTTTCATTTTTTATCCTTGTTAAATGCACATGACAGTGATTAGTCTTTACCATAAACATCAGTGGTTTTATCTAAACTATAAACTGTTATGCCAGTACCTCTGTGTTTTTTGACTGTTTGTAACTTCATAACTCAAAAGACTAAAGACTCAATCTCTTTATTGATTTTTGTGTTTTCAGATTTGAATGCAGCGATTCAAAGGATTAATAACCATATGCAAATCACCATCATTGATAATTTGTTGCGTGGGTGTTAAGATCCTGATCTTTTAATGATTAATCGTTTAGTTTACACTTGAATGCATTGATTCAGGCTAAAATAGTAGTGACCGAAAACTCCTTTAATAACCTAAGAAACCCACCACATCTCTAATACCCTACCATGACTTCTTCTGTCCTCATTATATTTTACAGGAAAGCCCAAATGCTTTTATACATGTGATTTAAATGATGTCATAGGCAATCTCTCTGTGATTGTTACAAATTTAGAATTAATCTACAAGTAAAAAAAAACTGGGTCACGTGTGTTCCGAATCGTGGGTTGTGATTAGTACGAATCATGGATCAATCGTGATCTATTACACCCATTATGTCTATACTAAAAGCGCTTTGGTTTGATGTTTGTGAAAATGTATTCCTCAAAGAATTTTAAGTTATTTTTCATTAATTAAGCTGAAAATCATATCCAATGTTTTTAATGTGCAGTTTTGTTCTGTTTTTGCATCTCGTATTAAGAAGTTGTTGTTGTTATGTATTTATTTATATTGATCTTGCCCTGAAATTGCCACAAGTTAACGATATGCCAATAAATAAACAAATGTAGCATTTATAATTAATTAATAATTTATTTTAAAAGCTTAAATAAAATTAAATAGGAGTTAAATTAAATTAAAACAGTAATGTGCAACATTTTCTTTTTTCCCACAGAGACATTACTGATTCTAAGGATGTGATCAGTGCACCGGTGGATATGGCAGGGAATCTGAAGGAGTTTTGCAGTCAGAAATGCATCAGTTTATTAAACTTCAAGTGCAGTGTGTGTCAGAAGGCGGGAACAGTAAGTTGCTATTTCTGTCTGCTGGCGTTTTGTGTGTTGAAACTCTGCTACTGAATTTATCACCTACAAAATGAGGCCGCATTCACACACCAATGGATTTAGGTCGATCCGCAACAGTGTATTATTGTTTTGCCCTTTTGTCCACACCACACCAGCATAGCCAGTGCCATGAAATTAACTTTTAATATAATGGGTTACAGAGTGGGAAAATCCCATGGCCGTGTGGATTGAAAAATTGTGATTTTTTTAAACGATGACATTACCATAACACAAATTACAGAGCTGTGTAAGTGCTAATAAACTTAGCAGCACAACTACAATAAAACCTCATACTGCTATATCAACTTGATCCTACACTTTTCAAAGGACTTTCTGAGGTTTTTAGATACTCACAGAGAGTCAGGACCTCGGCCCCATCCGATAGATGGTGCTCACTGACCAACTAAAAGCTGGTCTAAAGTCCAGCAGATTGCGTTAATTATGTGCCTATGCAGCTAAAAAATCCTTACACATTGCCAAATACACAGAGGATGTACAGCAATGGTGTCAAAAATAATAAATACAACAATAATGAAAATTATTTCCCAACTTATGTCTTTTTTTGTCTTGTCTCTGACGTTACATGGCTACTAGTGTGATGTACAAACAAATAAAATCCAGAGGTTTGAGATGTTGCCATTTGTGTTTCTCATAGACTTTTACTCACAAAGTGAACTTGATGGACTCCGTCCATATTCTGTGCAGCGACGACTGCTTCAACCAGTTCCGCACCTCCAATAAGCTGAACGGGAACAGCTGTATGAACTGTGGGGGAATCTGCTACGGCACAGACGCTCCATGTCAATCTCTGCAGATAGAGGGCATCGTTATGAAGTTCTGCAAGCCGAGCTGCCTCACAGCCTTCAAAAAGGTAACCTCAAATAAACATACACAAGAGCCTGCTATTCAGTTGAAAGTCAATATTAATTCAATTGATTATCCTTTTTGCAGAAGAGTCTGAAACCTGTCGCTTGCAAAATTTGTCGCACTTTGCACCCGGTTGCCGAAATGCTGGAATGTATGAACGCAGAGGGAATCCGGGAGATTTTCTGCTCTGCCGCCTGTGTCACAGCGAATAAAGTTCAGACTGTCAGTTCTTCAGGTAACACCGAAATACCCACCAAGATGCAATATTTATATATAATTAACACTAGCATTTAGATTTATGTAAGTGATGTTTTGTGTCTCTTGAGTTTAATGTCATTGAACAGTCCAGAGCTCACTGTATACAGTTGAAACCAGAAGTTTACATACACTCTAAAAAAAAAGGGATCATAACCATTTTATAAAAAATATCTGATGGTAAATCATACTAAACGTTTACTATTTTAGGCCTATTAGAATTACCTAAATTATTACTTTTGCTAAATGCCAGAATAATAAGAGAGAATTTTTTTATTAATTTCTAGACAGTCAAAAGTTTTCATACATTTCCTTGGTGTTTTTTTTTATCTTGGCTTTTAAACTGTATAACTTTAATCAAATCTTCCACAAGATTCTTACAGTAGTTTGAAGGAATTTTGGCTCATTCCTCCTGACAGAATTAGTTTAACTGAGTCTGATTTGTTGGCTGTTTGCTCGCACAAGCTTTTTTAACTCTGCCCACACATTTTCTATAGGACTGAGATCAGGGCTTTGTGATGGCCACTCCAAAACATTCACTCTGTTGTCCTTAAAGCACATTTTAACTAATTTGGCATTATGCTTAGGGTCATGGTCTGTTTGGAAGACCCATTTGTGGCCAGGTTATAATTTCCTGGCTGATGTCTTGAGATGTTGCTTCAGTATTTCTACATAATGGTCTTTTATTCATGACGCCATCTATGCTGTGAAGTGGACCAGTCCCTCCTGCAGCAAAACAGCCCCACCACATGATGCTGCCACCCCCATACTTCACAGTTGGGATGAAGTTCCTAGGCTTTTGAGCTTTCCCCTTTGTCCTCCAAATGTAACACTGGTCATTATGGCCAAACAGTTCAATCTTAGTTCCATCAGACCAAAGGAAATGTCTCCAAGAATTATTCCTTTTCCCAGTGTAATTTAACAAATTGTGATCTGGCTTTGTTTTTGATTCTGGCTTGTTGATTTTCCCATGTTGTCACACAAGGAAGCAGTGTGTTTGAGGTTTTCCTTGAATACTATTCTATAGTTATGCCTCCAATTAACTTAAATGTTGCCAATTAGCCAATCAGAAACTTCCAAAACCTTGACACCATCATCTGAGCTTTGTGAGAGGCATATTAATCTTATTGTATGTAAACTTGACCTTAAAGAAAAGTAATAACAGTTTCTCAAAAAATATCTCTCATTATTCTACTATTAAGCATAACAGAAACAAATTTGATAATCCTAACTTGCCTAAAAGACAAAAAGTTTAGTCACATTAACATCTGACTTTTTTATTAATGGTTATGTGCCTTTTCTATACATTGTATGTAAACTTCTGGTTTCAACTGTAGATAGGAAAAGAGTGCGTTACCTTCATTACTTTAACAAACCAACTGCGTTACAGGTGGTTTGTGAAGCCCACTCATCTGCGTGTAGCACACTCAGACTTGCTCAATTTGTTACAAGAAGTTTAGGATGCTTGTAAGTAAGTCTCTGGTGCATATTGTCCCTTGTTTAATACTCTAAATGAATAAATTACCAGGGCATTACAGGTGGATGTCAAGCCCACTTATCTCCATGAAGCACACTTGGAATCGCAGTGTTTTTCAGAAACATGGAGGTTTAAGTTCCAATGTGTCTTTTGTTTGCATGCTTATACAAGGTGCTCCCGTGGAATGCAACAGCTGTAAGCAGAAGCTGGTGCCTCAGTACCATCTGGCCATGTCTGATTCAAGCATCCAGAACTTTTGCTCCTTTTCTTGTGTAGTGTCATATCAGGTAAAGTGAAGCAATTTTACTAATTTCTTTCAAATCGAAATGTACAGGGTTCATACGAGTGCTGGAAATTCTTGAAAATGCTTGAATTTTAATTAGGGATGCACCGATATGGATTTGTGGGGGGGTACCAATAACTGATAACTCTTTTTATTTGGAGGCCGATAACCGATATACGTTCTGTATGCTGTTGCTCGCATGTTAATTCATTTTTTTAAATTAAGTATTAATGTAATATTAATCTGACCAGTTAAGTGTTAATATTCGGTTAATGAGCAGCGGTTGCCGGTTAGAAAAATAATCAAATGTTTACACATAATATTTTTTTTTAATTTAAACCAAAGTACACAATGACACTTCATCAAACATATCTACAATGATAAGGATAATGGAATAAACAATGTGAGCAAAGCTTCATTATATTGCACCGGACACTCCTGAACAAGTTCGACTTGTGCATGTATGAGGCAGGCTGTTTTGTACAATAACATAACCTATCGACTTAAAGATAGCGGCCTAATATTAGTATCAGATCGATAATGATCATCTTAAATTTATTGAACGATATTGATATGGCCACCAATATGTCGTGCATCCCTAATTTTAATCTACTGTATACAATAATTTATCAACTGATATTGATATGGCCACCAATATATCGTGCATCCCTAATTTTAATCTACTGTATACAATAATTTATTAACTGATATTGATATGGCTGCCGATATATCGTGCATCCCTAATTTTAATCTTTTGTTTTCAAGAATTTATCAACTGATATTGATATGGCTGCCGATATATCGTGCATCCCTAATTTTAATCTACTGTATACAATAATTTATCAACTGATATTGATATGGCTGCCAATATATCGTGCATCCCTAATTTTAATCTACTGTATACAATAATTTATCAACTGATATTGATATGGCTGCCAATATATCGTGCATCCCTAATTTTAATCTACTGTATACAATAATTTATCAACTGATATTGATATGGCTGCCAATATATCGTGCATCCCTAATTTTAATCTACTGTATACAAGAATTTATCAACTGATATTGATATGGCTGCCGATATATCGTGCATCCCTAATTTTAGTCTACTGTTTTCAAGGTTTTAAAAGTGCTTCGATTTTAAATAGTGCTTGACAATGTAAATGTGTCGCTTTCATATATTATTTTACTAAATTGGTGGTAATAACTCTGGAGACTCAATATGCTCTTAATCTGCCTTTGTTTTTTTTTTTCTGTACCCTTTAAAATTATAATAAATGTAAATTTAAAATAAAATTTGCCATTTAAGATGCAGGTAAAAAATTTAATAGAGCAAATTACAGTAATTCAGTGTTGGGCTTGGGGCAAAAGTGCCCCAAATGTATGTCAAAACTTGTAATATGCTGGAAAATGCTAAAAATGCACCTATGAAATGCTTGTAAAAAGTGCTTACATTTTGACAGTAGCCCCTTTCACACATACAGACCTTTCCGGAAAGCTCTGTATGTGTCAACAGGCCTTTTTTGAAAATACCGGTAAAGTCGTTCTGCCAATTTTCCAGAAAGAGAAGTTGTAACATTACTGGTAATTTGCCGGAATGCTGCTCTGTGTGAAAACAGAAGGATGATTGCTGGAAAGAGCTGTTCCCGCTTAGAACGCACTGACGTGAGACGTCTACTCCAGCCAATCCGAACATTTAGACGCATTCACATCCCCGCGGTTTATGAAAATAAAAGCCTTTGGATACTTTTCCAGACACATTTAGCTGCTAGATGTTAGACAGATAACGTTTCTATGCTCCTTAATGCCAACTGTGTAAAACATTATCGATTATAATGCTTATGATAAACCGCTGTTTGTTTACCTTCAAGCTACAAATACAAATCTACTATACAATCGCTGCTGTTTTGAGCTAATTTCTGGTTAATGATGTCAGAATTTACAAGTATTTTGGAATGGATGTGTGAATGGTCTGTTCGGAAACATTCCGTAATGTCCTTGCCTGTGTAAACATCGCTTTTTTGAACTTCCCGGTTCTGATAATTTTCTGGATATTTACCAGTATCACTGTGTGAAAGGGGCTACTGTCTACATTTAAAAGTGAAAGAAGGCTGAATATGTCAAGTAGAGTTATCTAAAGATTTCATTTTCTTTGTTTAGGAGTCATTTGGTAAGAAACCAAACTACCAGGTGAACACTGTAACCTCTACGACGAATGCATCAACCCCAAAACCTGCCTCTTCAGAGTCTGGCTCCTCAACCAAGACAAGCACTTCCAAGAGTCAAGTTCAGAACGTCACAAAGATCCCCTGCTCACAGTGTCTCAACTCATTCTTCCACAAACCAGAACTGCTGGATTTTAAGGTAAAGATATCATGTATTCTTATTTATATTTGTAAAGTTGATTTATAAACTAATGAGAGGATCATGTGCTTATAATTGTCCACGGCTGGTCCCACGTTAGTTTACGATTGATTCACCAATGAGGTGATTTGAGCTGTAAATAACCAGAGTTTCTTATCTCAATATCTTCATCTTGAAAAATCCCACCTACTCCCCCTCTCTTTTCTAGATGGGCAACACGGTGGCTCAGTGATTAGCACTGTTGCCTCACAGCAAGAATGTCTCTGGTTAAAGTCCTTACTAAACCAGTCGACATGTCTGTTTAGAGTTGCTCGTTCTCTCCGTGCTCACATGGGTTTTCTCTGGGTTTCTCTAACTCTCTAAAAACTTGAACCTAAGTAAATTGAACACCAAATTGGCATCATAGTCAAGCTCTTAGCAAGCCGTATATCTCTCCTTAGCCATCCCTATATCCGTCATTAACCAGAAATAAGGCTGGGAAGTTCATGGAGATCTACCTGAGCTCAAACTCCTCTCTTGCCCAGCTCGAGGATCTGATAAGCTCAGGGCTCTCTCCTGGGACGGCATGCCAAACAAGCTTATTGCCAATCATCAACTAAGTGTGAACTCTTGAAGTATTATTAACGTTCATTCAGTTTAGCAGTTAATGGTTTGTTTTTGTTCATAGTTTGTATTTGGCAAAATGGTTTACACTAATTGGTTGCTCTTTTTCCTGACCTTTCAGAGGAAAATGTACGCTTTCTGCGGTACGGCTTGTGTTGAGGAGTTCAAGCAGATCAACAACGTCATGGCTCGCTGCGAATACTGCAAGATTGACAAAATTATCAAGGAGGTGAAAAGGATCAACAAAATTGACCGATCTTTCTGCAGTGAGGGTAAGTGTTAAGAGCAAAATGAAAATGTTTGTGTTGTATGATGTATGCTGCATGTAATATGTATGTTTTTCTTTTTTGTTCTACTCAATATGAGCTGAAGGCTGTTGGGAAAATGCTGTATTATTTGTTGTTTATTCTTTAAAGTATTTAGCTGAGTAATACATTCTGCTCTCATTGAAAACAACGAGATTAACTGATTTTATCAAAAAAACAAATCACTTTGTTAAATGTATGTGCTATTATTATTATTATTAATATTACACTGTCAATAATTAGTAATAATTAAGACATTTCCGTCGATGGTTTTGAATCGGTCTAAAAGAGGACACTTGTTTATTTGTTTGAAGAAAAGTTTAAGTGGCCAAACAAAATCTCCAAGAAACATTTTGAGAACTACATAATTTTAGGTCTAAATTTTGTTTTAAATTCTGTCTAAATTTCAGATTTAAAATGTAGCATTCTGCATAGGCTAAGCAGATGACCCAAGACATTAGGGCTGCGTGATTCTGGCTAAAATGAGAATCACAATTTTCTTTGCCTAAAATCAAGATCACGGTTTTCTGCTGATTTTATAGATGGAAATTATTATTTCTATTATTATTATTACTATTATACAGTAAAATTATGACATCAGAATATAGCTATTCATAATTCTGAAGTTGAATTATTATGCCTGAGACATCCAGTCTGTCATTGACAACATTATTAGACCATTTATTCACTAGTAAAACAAGACATTTGTCTTTATCAGATTTCTGCTTGCATTATATTCAGCATAATATAGGCTAGAGTAGTTATACTGACACTTCTATACGTTTATTCTCCTGTCTGCTTGTTAAGTGTGACGTCACGCGAAGCGGCTTCCGGGTCCAAGCGCTCTATTCAACTGAATGGGGAGACTCATGAAATGGTAATAATAAACGTTTACAAAGCGATTTAATACTTTCGAAAATGAAGTATATATGTGAAGTATATATATGCAGTATATATGTCCATGCCTAATATCTGATGGCCAGAAAGTGATTATTTTTTTATAAATTGTTAAAGTTTTAAAGGCCAGAGATTGTTATGTACACTATGATTTTATATAAAATTAACTTTAATGTGTGATAGAAATAAAACGTGATCATAAACTAATGCTTTCTCCACTCAAACGAATGGCGACTTGGACCCGGAAACAGTATTACATACGTCATCACTTAACAATTGGGTACAACACTCTGTGTTTGCTATGAAAGAAAATCATATCAAATGCTTGTTGTAATCATAACTCTAAAATGTGATCTGATCATTTAAAAGATGTGTGCACTTTCCGTTTCACTTTTATGGCTCTTTATGGTCTTTAACAACTAAATCATTTTGACTAAGGTCTGGCTTTAAAAACTGAAAGAGTACTGCTGATGATACTAACTAACTTTGCCTCTGAATTGGTCACACACCTGCCAAATCTGTAGATCAACAATCAACACCAACTGGGTGTCCTTTTTAAAAGAGGGCGAGTGGCAAATCCGTATTTCAGCATTTCTCGATGTGAAAAGCTCTTGGTTAAAAAAATGTTCCTTACAATCGTATTTTTGCTCTGTGTTAGCAGTGCACTGAATCCACACAAACCAAAACCTTCACTGCAGCACATTTATCAACACAACACTGACAGCCCATGTCTCCGAACAATTGTTCCTCTTCCACTTGTTTTAATTACGGTTGGCAACACAACATAACATCTCTCTGCCATCTGAACACTGTAACAGGGAAAAGGAGTCTTCGGAGCTATATCATGCATATTAATGAAGTTACACCTCATACACAATAGAGGTCGCTGATTGGTTCGAACCAAGTCTTTCTCATGAATTAAAGCTGAAAGCTCAAAGACGTCACATTGTACTCCCCAGTACAGACTCATTGCTGTGACGTAGCTTCAAAATTTCCTTTCAAGCCAGAAGAGCGAATTTGCTCAATTTTCCAACCAATTTTCACCTTTTTGTGAAATGTATCTGTCCTAGAAGTGTTTTTAGCAATGTGGGCCACTTATATGACTGTCAACATCTCAAAAAATGTGCCAAAATATCCCTTTAAAGGACGGCTACATTACAAATTGCAAATAATGTTTTTTTTTTCCTATCTTTTTTTTAATTATTTTCCAAATCTTTATGGGGAAAATGAATGAGGGAAAATTCCCTGAACAAAAGTTGAGAGGCACTAATGCAGATTGATCCCTGTACAGGATGCAGGTTACTCTATAAGCATGACCTGGTGAAGCGCTGGGGGAAGAAACACTGTCGCAATTGTTTGTACTGCAGCGGCTCGGCTCAAACCGTAGTCAGCGCAATCATTAATAATGTTGAGGAGGAGTTCTGTGGGACCATGTGCTTATCGCTTCATACCTCATTATTGCGGAAGGTAATGTGTCTATTTTTATTAATGTCAACCAAATTGTATGATGCTTCTCTTTCTGCAACAATAATCACAATAACGGTGAGCTTATTCCTGACAGGAGATCAAGTGCTCCATGTGCAGACAGGCCAAGAAGATGACGGAAACGGTGAAGTGGGTGGGAGAGATTAAGCATTTCTGCAGCTTGCAGTGCTTGATGTTTTTCTGCAGTCTGCAGGGCACCACTGGGACTGTCAAACCTCAAATCAAACCTCAGCCCACTCAAGGTATGTCTTATTAAGGATGCACAGATATGGAGGCTTTTTTTGGCTGATATCAATAACTATTTAGTTAGTTAGTCTTTATTCATTTCCCGAAGGCAATTTAGTTGCAGCATACAAATGTGTCACACAAAAACACATTGTATAATACAAATCTACCCTAAATTTAAAAACTTTACAGCTGAGGGGATAAATAAAGAAAGTTTGAACCAATCTATTTCATTAATAGGAGATCTGTATCGAATACCAGTAAGGAGAAGATAAAACTTGTGGTGCATAGAATGACAATCATCTGACAGAATACTCTGAGCTTTTCCCAAAACTTGCCTATGGTATAACTGAGCCATTGTCATCTGTTTTCTTTGTTATTTTTCCTCCTAGGTTCACGGTTTAGATTTAGAGGATGATAGCCAATATATTAGCAGTAGGGTTGTAACAATATACCGGTATGACGGTCTACCACGATTTGAAAGTGCACGATTATCATACCATGAACAATTGCATATCAACGGTTTTAACCCTTAAAGACCGAGACAGCCGCCCGCGGCTAAAAATAAGTATTGCTCTTAATTGTTTAATAACTTTTGATCCGCTTATCCGATTCATACAATTCAAAGATTGGCATAAAGAAGAGAATCTCAGCTTTCCAGTGCTGCATCACATAACATTGCATCACATAACATGCAGACTTTCAGAGGCTCCGGAATCAGTGCGGTTACGTCATCAACATTTGACAACGCTGATTTGACAAAGAAACGCTCGTCACTGTGTCTCCGGACAAACCAGACATGATACATTGATGCATTGTCCCTCCTCCATGCCCAGATTGGTTCAAACTCGCTATATCACAACCAATAAGCATAGGTTTTGCTTTTGTTTGTGGACCAACAATGAGCTTTTTGAACAACACGGAATGAGAGATAGGCATACATTTATGCGCAGCTAAATAAAACGCAAAAAAAAAGTTTTGCATGAAATAATTCTCATACTAAGTACTTTTGCATGCACAGCAGCACAGAAACAAGACAAAACAGTGACACAGCAAAGACGAACTGCTGCTCTTGCTGTTTTCAAAAGACGCAAATGAAGGTGCAGCTGTTTGTCTGCATTGCAGACAACCATATCCAAATCCATATCCACAGACAACCATATCCATGCTGGCACATAAAACCTAAGGATGTTCCATATTGAATCTAGTTTCGTTATGTAACTATTTATAGTATAGTAAATATTTATATCTATTTTTTTTACTGAGGATTTGCACCATGTTTATTTGGACTTTATTTGGACTTTGACACATTATTTATTATTTTCTTATTTTTTATTTGTTCATTGTAAGTGGTGTTGTTTATAGTAACTGAAAATATATTATTTGGAAAAAGTCAAATTTGCTTCACTGTTCTATTATTTTGTAACATTTGTAACATACCGTATACCGCGAAACCGTCAAACCGTGGTATTGTTTTAGACGACTATCATACCGTGAAAAATTCATACCGTTACAACCCTAATTAGCAGATAATTATACATTTTTCAAACTTTTGGTAACACATTTAGAATGATGGTCTATTAGTTAGTGTATTTACTAACATTAACCAAGTGTAAATAATCTAGTAAAACACTAATTAATCATAGTTCAACATTTACTAATGCATTATTAAAATCCCAAGCTGTGCTTATTGACGTTAATGCACCATCAGTTACCATAAACTAACGTCACAACTTAAATAACGATAATACCGTAATACATGTATTACTAATTGTTTGTTCATGTTAGTAATTGCATTAACTAATTGACCATTATTTTAAAGTATTACTAACATTTTACTCATGATTGCAAAACCAAACACATACAATGAACAAATGATTTTATTTAAAAACTCTGATCTATAACAATTCAGTATTTATTTGTATTATTATTATTATTATAGCAAGCTTTCTTTAATATAAGTAAAATCTACTGCCTGACACAAAAAATAAAGATGTCTAAATAGTGGTTTCTCGATATAATGTAATTCACCTTTCACAGCCTCACAGTTTTGCAGATTTTTTGTGTGCAATTTGGCATGCTTTTTTTTTTAAACAGCACATTGTATTCTGCGTCCTGATTATTGCATTGTATTCTGTGTCCTGATTGGCTGTTGGCCACTGTCAATCAATCTCCTCTGTGTCTCCTGTACTGTACATAATGCATTCAGCTTGCCAAATTAACTTAAATCTACCAGTGTTTCATCAAGGATGCAAAAAGGTCTGTAAATGTCCTCAGCAAGACCATCGTAAAGGGGCCGCACACTGGATGTGCCGCGCCACTAGTTGCCACGCAGTGCCATGCATTTCAGAATTGTAAACATAGGTTTAGATCGGGGTGTACACACCAGCGCCGCAAATAACCGGCTGTGCCCAGCTATAACTCAAGACACTGTCCATATTTCTGCTGGGCTACAGAGTGCTATCTGAATAATTTCATTTTAAGCAACATGTAAATGTGCTTGTCCGGTGTGTGTTACTTTAAACTGTCATGTACGCAATACATCAACTCCCTTAAGGACAGAGTCTGCTTTAGCTTTGTAGATCAGTGACTGCAGGAAAAAGAACATTATTCTGGATGCCAACATTATCCTCATGAACGCTAAAAAGCTTTATGAATCTTTTGTTGACAGCGATGAATGTTTGCGTCTGACAACAGGTTTTGATCTTTGGTTTCATTTTGTAATACTGGACTTATTTTTCTAAAAAGGTTTGAACTTTGAGTGTTTAAACAAGAGAGAAAAGTGTGAAAATGTTAATGCCTGTCTGAGAAAAGTGTATAAAGTGTGTAGTGAGGGGTTTTACAGCCTTAAAACATCTATAATAATTGTTAAAAAATAAAGCTAAAACTTTGCCGATTTCACCTATTAGGGGTTATTTTTAGAACATAACTCCCATTATAAACTAGTAACCACTGTACTGCATTAATAAAGCAACCAAGTCACTAAACATTAACCAAAACACCAATAAAGTAATAAAAAAATGGCTGGCAAAAAGCATGCGAAGTGGTCAAACCAGAGAAAAAAATACATAATTTATTGGCCTAATTTTTTAATTAACCAATAATGATAACATTTAAAAATAGCATTTATCTGCAGATAACTATATGGCCGCTGATATATCATGCATCCTTACTTCTCTTGGATATCTGAGTGTACTTGTTTCTCTCTTTTCAGCTTGTCTTAAATTTTGATGGTTGTTTTCCTCAGGGACAAGCCCAGCACCTTCTCCAGCCCCTCAAAGTACAGTTAATCTGGTGTCACCGACCACTAAAGAGACCACGCCAGTCATTGCCAATGTTATCTCGCTTGTAAATGCATCCAATGGACAGCCGACGGTTTTGGGAAACAGTGTTTTGCAAGGTGAATCTTCAATCTAACATCTATAATCCCTGTACCCTGATTTAGGGGGTTTCATAGTACACAAAAATTACAGTTTATGCACCACAATTCTGGTTTAGTTGAGTACACATTAAATGGTTTAATAAGCAGTGGTTTACTGAATAAATAGTTGAGGTTTATTATGAATAATTCAAGTACATTTTGATATAAATAAATTTTTTAAAGATATCTAATTTAGAAGAAATACAAATGTTATAAAAAAGCTTTAAGTTTTAGTATTAGTAAGAAGTATTAGTTGTGAAATATTCATATAGGCCGAATATTACTGAATATTTCTGTAGTATTTATGGTATAGCTTAGAGCCCATATAATTACATTAAGTTTCTGTGGGGGTTTTTGTGATCAACTCTCAAATGAAATAAATATTCAAATAAAAGTTACAAGAGCCTGTTTTTACAATAATGTCTCAATATAATAATTCTGATTTGTTGTTGGAATAGAATAATTTACACAGGCGATTTTTTTTTTTTCATGGCAGGTTTATTTTAATGATTAAGATGTCACTAACAGGCTAAATTAAATATATTTGACATGTTTTTTCAGATTATCCTAATAAAATGGAAGAATTAAAGGTTTATTTTTTCTTATCTAAAGTAGCAAAGCAATGCTTCAAATGTTAGATTTTAAGGACAAAAATATATTAATTTAAAGGGCACCTTAATTGTCCCATTTACCAGATGTAAGATAAGGCTTTGGTGTCTCCAAAATTGTCTGTAAAGTCTCAGCTCTAAATATCCATCAGGTTAATTATTATATAATCTAGAATCTGCCCATTTTGGTGTCTGAGTATAGAGTTGCTGTTTTTGTAGCCTGTGGCTTTAAATCCAAAGGAGCCGATTCTCCCCGCCCACCGTTCCACATGTGTGTCTGCTTCTCCTGCGTTACGTCAGATAAACAGCTGTCAGTGATAGAGACAGGCACAGATTAAGCTGAAATAAGGTCATTAGTCAAAAATACTCAGTAAGTGTATTTCATGTATTTTTGGTGGAGTTTATTCAAGCCTTTCTGAAATGATGAGTCACACACGTCGTTTGCAATAGACACATACACAAATATATTAGCATTTACTGACACTATACGGCTGTGGTTATTATAGCGGTTAAGGATTAGATTGACATGTTAGTAAGAGTAAAATCGCTGCTTTAAAAACTTTTTAAACTTGTTAAATTAATTACTGAGGTGCATCTGATAACTAAGAGTTGGAACGGATATTTTAATCTCAGTTTCTTTGCAAAAAAATGTTCTGTAGTTGTGTTTATACATGATATTATATAAACATGGTGCCTGACAATCAATTCAATCAATATATTAAACTTGCTATTGGTAATATTGTAATTTATTCGATAATATTTAAAAATGACTAGAAAACGTTGCTTTAAATCATATTAACTAATGCAGTATAATTGTTAACATTTTGTAGTGAACTTATTACAGAAAACATTAATAATCCCATTTATAACACAATTTCAGTGCTGAATACACTAGTCAAGCTTTCTTTGATTTGCTCACAGATGTCTTGTGCATCTGCCAGGTGACACTATTTAGTTTAAAAGTCTGATGGTGGGTCAAATGAAAGGTTACCATGGGCCAATTTTAGCCCGGGGGCCCTATTATGGGCATCTCTACCTACACGCATTTCTGTCAAAACAGCTTACAAAAGTTGATTTGCATCATAGGTGCCTTTTTAAAAAGTTTGAAATTAAGTTCCTTACATCCAGTGGCTAAAACAACACTGCATTTGTTTAAAAATACTTACAATTTTCAGTCCAAATACATGTTTAACTGCACTACTAACCTACATGTTTATTTGAATTGAATGTAAATGTTATGTAATGTCAGTAGTTTTCCCTTTTCTGTGGTTAATTCTGTGGATTTCTTTTTGTTTCCTCAGCTTCTCTTCCAGCTGCTGCTACAAAAAGTTCAGGAAATGTGAGTTTTTCCGCAAATCATCTGAACAGCTAATGATCCTTTTAAAGTGTTCATGTAAATCAATGATTCATTCCAGCATTTCAATTATTCTCACATTTGTCCCCAGACGGCCAGCACACAGACAGACAGTGTGAAGCCTTCTGCTCCTCCACCTCGAATCCTGAAAAACAAAGCCTTACTGTGTAAACCCTTAAGCCAGAACAAGGGCACTTCCTGCAAACCCAATGTCTGTGACATGGATTCACAAACAGGTACTTGGAAGTACATGTTTCTAGTGAGCATTGCATATATTGACACTCGGATGACATGGAAAAATAATAAATTGTATGAAACACAACCTGGACTTTCTAACAGATTTCTAATACATTTCATATTGGACAAACAAGGCTAACTCATGTTTTTTTGCTTAAAGGGTGAAGATTACACTCATTGTTTGTTCTGCAAAATTAATATCACTGTAAAACACGTTCTGTTGGATGGTTCTGCTTTTAATAACTGCAGAAGGCTTTTTCATGGAATAAACTTACTCGAGACATTCAGCATAGTGTCAGCAGGAACAATTTTACAATTTTTATAATATTCATTTTCCTTAAGCTTAGTCCCTTATTTATCAGGGGTCGCCACAGCAGAATGAACTACCAACTATACCAGCATATGTTTTACACAGCGGTTGCGTCCTTCCAGCCGCAACCCAGTACTGGCACAGTGCTAACCACTGAGCTGCTGTGCCTCCAATTTTATTATATATTATATATTGCTGTAAATGTACAGTTGAAGTCAGAATTATTAGCCCTGCTGAATTATTAGCCCCCCTGTTTAACTTTTTTCTTTTTATTATTAAAAACTGCTTTTGATTCTAGCCGAAATGAAACGAATAAGACTTCTTCCAGAAGAAAAAAGATTGTCAGACAAACTGTATAAAAATTCCTCGCTCTGTTCAACATCATTAGTAATGAAATGTTTTTGTCATAAAAATAGTATATTATATGACAGATGTGTGTTTTTTTTGTTTTGTTTTTTTGTTTTTTAGAAGGACCTGCTGTTATAGTGCTTCCTGTACCGGTGCCCATTTATGTTCCTGTTCCTATGAGTCTCTACACTCAGTACACGCCAAAATCTGTAGGCTTGCCACTGCCGGTGAGCATCTCAACCTCTTCTCAACCTTCTCTTTTCAGATCTTCTTATCTGTAATGAAATGCAAGTTAACACATTTGTGAAACAGTCAATCTAACACAAAACTATCCAAATTCACGTGATTTGTTATCCTGGACCACAAAAAGTTTTAAATGTCCATTTGTTTTTTTTTTATAATTGAGACGTATACATCAGTACGGGAGTTAGCTACTGGATGGGAGGGAAAAAAAACAAATGAAAAACAAAAACAAGTCCCGCCTCAGGACTGACAAAAAAAAAAAAAACAATCCAAAAAGGTCCACGCGACCAGACAGAAAAAGCAATGAGCGAGCGGGGAGAACTAATTGCATGCGCTGTAGGCATGACCTCACTCGCTCGCGAATTACAGATCATGATGTGCGTGCATGAGGCCCCTTTCCTCGTAGTGGATCTCTTCAGACTGAAGTTGTGAAGAGCTGTAGTTTCCTTGCGTGTAGGCCTGTAATCACAGATGTGCTTGATTAATTTTGGCATTGATTTGCCGTCATAAAACTGCGACATGTTCCCCAGCTTTGCAGACTTTAGCTGCGTTCAACATGAAGATCGGCTGCAGCCAGCATTCAACGAGATTAGCCGAGCGCAGGCAGGGGTGGAGTTGAAAACTGCTATGAACCAGCTTTGGGGGGGCCCAGCTTGCAAAAGGTTGAGAACCCCTGGATTTATTAATCATTCTTACTGTTCAATGAATGCAAACTGTCGTAGATTATTAAAAAAGCAAACCCTTCACTGCATGACAGCTGCACCTTTAGCAACCTCCTAATTTCTGCAGCACCGGGACTTTATGATTGTTTATGAGCGTCAAAAGTGGCTGATCTGTTCGGCGAAATATTTGACTGCGTGTCACTGCATCCCAAATGACTAAAAGCATGCTTCGGCCCGGTTCAAGGCAACTGTACATAGTGTGAGTACACCCTTAAGCTGCTTTAGCACAATGTACATTATAAAAGCGCTGTAGAAATGAAGTTCAATTGAGAATTGAATTGAATTTGGACAATTTTTAGCAGCTATTTGAAAAACTGTAATGTAACAGGTAAAAAATACGGATGAAAATTGCCTTTAAATTTGTCCAAATTAAGGTCTTGGCAGTGCATATCATCAGAAATTGAGCTTGGACATATTAATAGTAGTACGTTTTCAAAATATTATCTTCATGGAATATAAATTTTTCAAAATATTCCAATGATTTTTGGCATTAAAGGAAAGTTGATGATTTTGCGCATTGATGTGCATCAATGGATTTGCTCTTCAGTGTTTGCACTTTCAACAGTGAAACTTAAACCACAGTGAACTAAACTAAACTATCTGTTATGTTGTTTAAGGGTGCTTTCACACCTGTGAATCGATTCAGTTGTTCCGAAACAGAGATTACAAATGTTACATTGTTGCTCTTTGCTCTTGGAGCGGTTCGCTTTCACACTGCAAAGTTTCTAATCGGACCAAAAGTGCTAAAACTAGTCACGTGTGAGTAAACTCTCCTCACATTGTCAGAGTGTTTATTTTGCAGCGTCCCGCTCATCTGTCAGGAGAGGTGGTGATTTGGTGGTGATTGACAAGGTGCGCGCGACGTGTCTGAGGAGAGATGCGGTGGGGAGGGGTGAGAAGGGTGAGCGACGATGCCTATTTGAGGACCGGGAGGGAGACGTGAAATTACCGGGAGATCATCACTTGTTTGCGGGCATCCGGAGACTCGCAAAACTTCCCGCCCTACTTATAATTCTCTCTTCATATAGCCGTATGCCTATTACATATCCATAAAACACTGTGATATAACCGGGCTCGGATCGGATCGCTTTCTCACTGCAATCGAACCGCTCCAGGGTTCGTTTCAATCGAGCCGAGACCACCTCACTCAGGCCGTCTCGGAGCGATTACTTTGGCGCGGAACAGAGCGAAATTGCCCTGTTCACATATGCCAAACGAACCGCGCTAACTGGGCAAACCAGACAGGTTCTGAAACTAAAGTGTAGGTGTGAAAGCACCCTTAAACCACACTGAACTGAACTAAACTGAACTTCAACTTTAAAAACTGGACTGACACAGTTTTAATTCCCTAAAACTGTTATGTAAAGCTGCTTTGACATAATCTACATTGTAAAAGCTCTACAGAAATAAAGATGAATTTAATTTAATTGAATTTTAACCCATTCTATGTTTTCTTGTTTGTTTTTATTTTTTGGGCTATTACAAAAAAATACCCGTCCAACATAATACTTGCTTTATGGTCCAGGTCACATTTTATCTGCATATGTTTAGTGCATCATTATAATGGTTTTATTTAAAGTCTGCATGAACCAGAAGCTGCAACTGTTTTTTTTTTTTTTTTTCTCTCATATTGTGCCGCGAGCTGATTGGATGTAGTAAAGTAGGTGTTTCATCCAAAAAAGATTGGGAAATGGGTTTGGGGAGTTATTACAACCTAACAGACCCTTCCTCCTCAGCATTTCTGTCAAAAGTGACAGTTGGAGGGGGTGTGGTTAAGTATGTTAGCCACGCCTAATACCGCAGACAGACCTAATCTGATCATTTAACTAAAAACAAACAGGAGGTGAATTTGCAGATTTCAATTTTAGATTACACGGGCAAACTATTAAATTTTTTCTTAATGACATGCACGGATAAATTGTTCACCATAAATCTAGCAATGGGAACATAATCAATATGGTGAGTTTTTATTTCACGTGTACTTTAAAATCAAATGAGGATTTGAGTCGGCAAAAGCTGTGAAGTAAATCTGGTTTTAGGGTTAAGTATGTACATATACCATCATGTGTTTTCCTGTCTGTGTATGCAGGTTCCAGTGCCCTTGTTCTTCCCCACGACACTGGACAGTGCAGAGAGCATTGTACAGACCATTCAGGAAATCAAAGAGAAGATCCCTGATGATCCTCTGGAGGCCGACCTCATCATGATGGCGGAGATGGTGGCGGAGGATGCAGAGAAGGAGAAACGCATCAGCTCCACTGGTAAATGATCAACATTTAAAGGGCTTTTTTTTATATCTGCAACTATCTTATGATTGTTTTGAACAACTTCAAATGGAAACAGTTCGTTCCTCCATCATCATGACATGTGGATCAGAGAAATCTTTAGCTGCAAGAAACTTGGAAGTTAAGAGAATCTCTCAAATCTTTTTACAAACCCTAGTAACCCATTTTAGACTTTATTAAAGGCTTACCCGGTTCTGTTAATATCTGCTCTAATACATGGTCAACTACTGGAAATAGGGAAAATTGACTCTGGACGGCTCTATTAAACGGTTTCTTTTTACTCTTATTTACTAATGTTTTGTAGCATAGCTTAATGTTTTTATTTTGATTTGTTTTCTATTTCAGGGGATATATTTGTTTTGAATTCTTTTTATTTTGAGCAGATAGTGGCAAAATTGGGTGGCATGGTGGCTCAGTGGTTAGCACAATCGCCCTACAGCAAGAAGGTTGCTAGTTCAAGTTGGCCTTTCTGTGTGAAGTTTGCATGTTCTCCCCCGTGTTCGTGTTGGTTTCCTCAGTGTGCTCCGTTTTCCCCCACAGTTCAAAGACATGTGCTATAGGTGAATTGAATAGGGGTGTCACGATTTCGATTTTCAATCGAAATCGATTGAAATTTATGCTCAATTTCGATTATCGAATCAAAAAATAGAATCGTCGATGCTGCCACGCCCCCATGTCACATCAGCTTGGCTTGCCAAGCGGGAAAAAAAACAGGCTTGTTGAAGTGCTTGTTAAACTGCAGAAGCAGGAGACCAGCAGAACTTAAACCCTCTCCTCTTTCAATGAAGTCGCCGGTGTGTAAGCATTTTGGATTTCCAGTGAGTTATGTTGACAACGTTCGTGTTGTCGACAAAAAAACACAGTTTTGCAAGCTCTGCTATGCACGTATTACGTACGGTTCGTCCGATAGACAACACCGGCATCGCGATCCTCCGCTCGCCCCCGTTGCAAATCCGCTCGCAAAAAGTACACACTCAGGCCCTGTTTACACTGTCTTTGTTTTTAAATGGCATTTTAGAACGACAACGATTTGACATCCACAGTGGCGTGTAGCATGTCTGAGCAGCTCTCCTTCCTCACTACCGCTGAAAATGCACATCACGTGACCACACACACACAGCCATGCGCTCGAGACAGCAGGTCCAGGCAGTCAGAGGACTTCTTCAATCTTTCACTCACTTGTACTTTGTCATTATAGCGAACACCTCAGATACTGTTGGCTGGTTCCTGTTGGTTGTGCGTCTTTTTTACCGACGCTATTATAACGACACAGATCACTGCCTATTCACGAGTCCCGCAGAAAAGGTGATTGACAGGTGGTAATTATGTGTGTGTCTTGCCTTTATTCATTTACTGAATGATTTGTTTATGGGTAAAACTAAGACCATACAGGTCAGGTAGTTTAAACGGTAGGCTACAAATAATTAATTGGTCATTAATTAACTATTCATAATCGAAAATCGAATCGAATCGTGCCGTTAGAATCGAAAATGTAATCGAATCGAGGATTTGGAGGATCGTGAAACCCTTAGAATTGAATAAGCTAAATTGTCCTGAATAGTGTCTGAATGAGTGTGTATGGGTGTTTCTCAGTACCGAGTTGAGGCCGGAAGAGCATCCGCTGCATAAAACATATGCTGGAATTGTTGGCGGTTCATTCTGCTGTGGAGACCTCTGATAAATCAGAGACTAAGCCATAGGAAAATGAATAAATGAATGACTGGCAAAATAAGACAGTCTGTAATTTCTCTTATACTATCATGTATGGTCTTGTTGAAAACTATTGAACAACACCCATTCTTGTCATTGGACAGTTTTGATAAATGTTGGATCCACTTCAAATGTTATAGTTTGAAAGAATCTCTCTTTGCATGACAAGTTGACATTACAGTTGTATGTACTGTGTCTTAAGCATTGTATAAATTGAAATGAAGTACAAATATTCTAATGCAAACTTTTGTAAAATGTCAACTTTTCCTGTTGTTCCATGCATACATCCATTTAAATCAATTCATCTTTATTTCTATAGCGCTTTTACAATGATTGTGTCAAAGCAGCTTCACATAGAAGTTCTAGTAAACTGAAACTGTCAGTCCAGTTTTCAGAGTTGACTTTAGTTTAGTTCAGTTCAGTGTGATTTAATTTTCATTGCTGAAAGTCCAAACACTGAAGAGCAAATCAATCGATGCACCACCACAAGTCCCAAACCAAGCAAGCCAGTAGAGAGGAACAGACTTCAGTAATTGACCAAAGTGAAGGCAAAAACCTCAAGAGAAACCAGGCTCATTTCTTTTTTGTTCATAAGCATTTTTTATTATTATTTTTACTCAGATCAGCCTATACACATAATGGAGGACCTTGATCTGGAAGCCCTGTCCAGTAATCTGAGCTGGGAGGAAGACTCTGTGTCTTCTGCTCAGACATGGGATCAAGCTCCAGAGCCGGAGCGTTTTCTTCCTCCTCCGTCCAGATCTGCCACAGTTACTCCCGTCTCCAGCACAGCAGAGGAGCCACAGATGGACCTGGAGGCAGATTTCCCCATCGGTAAGAGCTTCTGCTGAAGTTAAGAGTTCACAAATACAGTCAAAGCTGTTAATTTAGGGTAATTAGGCAAGTCATTGTATAATGATGGCTGTTCTGTAGACAATCCCAAACAAATACTTAAGAGGGCTAGTAATATTGACCTTAAAATAGCTTTTAAAAACTGCTTTTATTTAAATAAAAAAGATAAATTTAATTACATTTTCTTATTTTTATTTATTTATTTTTTATTTTTGGGAAATATTTAAAAAGAAAAAAAAATTCACAGGAGGGCGAATAATTTTGACTTCAGCTGTATATTTGTTTGTTTTATATTTCAGAGAGCATTGAACTCTTCAGAGAACAAACGCCAAATAAGACAACAGGCAAACGGAAATCTCGCAAGAGAGCACGCGATGGCTTTCCTCAGAAGAAACGGGTGAGAACAACAGCTGATAAGTTATTTTTGACTTTCCATCAAAGCATTTAAACTCTTTAAAGAGATCGTTCACCCATAATTAAACATGTACTCACTATATTCCAGCTCAAGTGGTTCCAAAGCTTTGAGTTTCTTCTGTTGAACGCAAAAGAAGATATTTTGAAAAATGTTGGAAAGCTGTAACCATTGGTATCCTTAGAAGGAAAACAAGTACTATGGAAGCCATAATTTGCATCCCAAATGGCACAATATACACTATGCACTTATACACTATGTACTTCTGTATGTAGTGTCGTCCCAAATGGAACCCTGTTTTTCTAAGCAGAAATTCAAACCATTTCCCAGATGACGTTTGACGGTTGCCAAATTAGTGAAATCACCAAACTACCGGATAATACCTGCCGTGAGTATAATCGCATTCTCCACCAGGAGTCACTATAATCACTCTCGTTGGAGAATTTACTTTCACAATCCAAAATAAATAAAGTAATCCAACATCAGTTTATTCAATTCAATTCAGCTTCATTTGTATTGCGCTTTTACAATGTAGATTGTGTCAAAGCAGCTTCACATAAATGGTCATAGTAACTGGAACAGTGTAGTTCAGTTTTTAGTGTTTAAGTTCAGTTCAGTTTAGCTCAGTTCAGTGTGATTTAAAATCATTACTGAGAGTTCAAACACTGAAGAGCAAATTCATCGATGCGTAGCTCTACCAGTCCTGAACCATGCGAGGCAGTGACGACAGCGGAGAGGGAAAAAAAACTTCACCTGATAGGAGTGAAGAAAAAAAACCTTGAGAGAACCAGACTCAGTTGGGCACGATCATTTTAATTTCTCCGCTGGCCAAAAGTCTTGTACAGAGCTTCAGTCAACGTGGATGGCCTCAGCAAAGACTCGTCTGTCCCTGGAGCGTCGCTGGAATCAGATTCATGTTCTCCAGTCCCCATGACCATCAGCGCAGCAGCAGCTCAGGATATGGCCTGGTCCCGGATATGGAAACCTTGGGATCATCACGTCGCCGGTCTTGGATCCAATCAGTGACTCCGCATAATCTGAGGACCTCGGGATGAGTATCCCCAGGTGAAAATAGAGAATAAAGAAAATAATTAGCGTAGCTGCTGTTTATAGTGTATATAAGCAAGATGCAGAAGCCTGTGTGGAACCCGCTAAGTGATGCATTGAGTGTATGCTTTACTAAACAGATAGGTCTTTAATCTAGTTTTGAACTGGGAGAGTGTGTCTGAGCCTCGGACGTTATCAGGAAGGCTATTCCAGAGTGTAGGAGCCATAAAAGAGAAGGCTCGACCTCCTTTACTCTATTTTGCTATTCTAGGTACTACCAGAAGCCCTGAATTTTGAGATCTTAAAGAGCGAGTTTACCAAAAGCTTTGCCCCTACTGCTAAAGCAGTGGCCGTTGAGTGCTTGAAGTGTCTGTCCATCATTACACACTTCTGTTTAAAGGTTGAATAAGTGCATCATCCGGGTAATTAAAGTGCACTTATTATTATTATTATTATTATTATTATTAGAGTTTTCAGTGTGAACGCACAACTTACACTATTTATACAAAAAAATGGCATAGAATAGTGCATAAGCATGCAATTTGGGACACACCTAATGGTTCCAGGTTTCCAACATTTATCAAAATAACTTCTTTTGTTCAACAGAAGAAATAACCAAGTAAATAGTGACAGAATCATGAATAACTTCAGCAATGGAAGATATCAAACAACA